>NC_057732.1:47805425-47818759 GCF_004010195.1 Chiloscyllium plagiosum | reverse complement strand
GGCTCTCTGCCTTTATCCCTGATGAAGGGCTTTTGCCTGAAATGTCAATTTTACTGCTCCTCGGATGCTGCCTGAACTGCTGTGCTCTTCCAGCACCACTAATCCAGAATCTGGTTTCCAGCATCTGCAGTCATTGTTTTTACCTATGGTATTAATCTTGGCCACTACTTAATGTTAAACCATGCCAGAGAGACAAACTGGCAAAAGGAACGATTGGGACTAATACTAGGAAGCATCTTTTCATAGGAACCGAGATTAGAACCTGGTATGGTCTTCGCTGTAGCCTAATGAAATTCTGGATTCATTCAAGTGATTTCTAGGCACTATGATGAGGAAAAATCTTCCAGATTTCTGTTGGAATGATGGCATCCACATGAAAGCTAAAATCTGACTCAAAATGTTAACACTGTTTCTTGCTCCACAGATGCTGCCAGACCTGCATCTGCAGAGGGTTTCTCTGGCACTTTCTGTACTTACACTTTAATCTTTTTTGTCTAAAATTCACATTTATTTCTATTTTTCCCTATTCCTATTTCTTTTCTGTTTCTCTCACTCAGCGTAAAACCGTTCCTGGTCACAATATATCTTCTCTCAGATTGAAAGGTTTCCTAATGATCTTTGTCTTTAAGTAGCATTCTTGCAATTCCAGCCTAGTTGTCAAAGTCTGCCAACTATGTCACTGTTTGCTGCTGAGCCAAGTTGAGTAAGAGGTTTTCCCTGCTTGTGCCTCTTCTGTAAACTGTGAAATTTTATCATGAAAGAGCAAGAGTTAGTCACCTGTGCATTTGTTATTTTATTATTCCTCTCTCCACATTAATTTTGAGCAGACACACATTTACGCCCAACAGCTTTTCCAGGCTCCCTGTCTCAGTATTCTCCCTTTGTTTGTAAAAGTCTTTAAGATCTCCACCTTCTTCCAATTCTGACTTCTCCTGAATCTCCAGTTGTGTTTGCTCTGCCATTGGGGTCCATGTTTCCAGGTGCGTTGATCCTAAAGTCTGGAATTTCCTCTAATACCTCTCCACCTGCCTCCCTCTTGCTCCTTTTTTCTTAAAATGATGGCGTTGATCAGGCTGATTTTTCCTTCTGCAGTTCAGCATCAAAAATGGTCAAAAGAGTTTTTATTTTATTGCTCATGCTTAATACCTTGGGACAGTGAACTTACCATGTAAATATAATTTGCTGTATCATGTTTGTTTTGCAAATCCTTGGATCAAATCAAGCTTCATTTAACAATCCCTTCCCTCCTTTAACAAAGGGCTCCATGCTAGCTCACTCAAAATCTAATCTCTTAAAATTGGATCCTATAGTTTTGATTTTTTTCTTGTTGTCTTAAATGCATTATCATGATGACATCTGTCCTGAACATTTTCATTTATTAGGAACACTATACCTTCTCCTCCACTGTGAAGCCCTATGTCTATTGCAGGTTCATTACTTTTGCATAAATGTTGAATGGTTTGTATGTATTCTAGTGTGGCATCTGAAATAAAACCTCATTTTCAACACCAGTACTTTTTTTTATTGGTAATAATTCAAAGATAATCACTCTATAAAACAATTTGAGATGCTCATCTCAGACAATTCCTTTGCAGTGATTTATAATGTGGTGATATAACTATCTTCTTGCCGTTCATTCCCCCCTACCCCCACCCGTCCTGCAGTATGTTCCCTCCCATTGAACAGTGATGCCCCTAGTCAGTCTTCTAGAACATAGATTTTCACCTTGTCACTCAATGGTGAGCACCAGGCAATGTATCACTACTGCCTGGAAAGATTCATGCTCTCATTTTCTGAAGTCCCATATCTACAGGTAGGAATGTATTTAGCCTCTGCTCTGTCTATAATATATTCAGTTCAATAATGACTTTGAATAGTTTGCTTTTGACAAAATTGATAACAAATCCAGATTTTTTTTTGTGAACAGTTTTACTACATGGATTTTAAATTCTATGTAACCATTGCAGACGGGTCATTATTCTATACCCTTCACTGAAGTATGCTTTTATTTGCTGTAAACTTAATAAGAGCAAAGGACAGCCAAGGAGTTAGTTTGTGACATGTAATTGATATGCACTTAAATGGAGTGGAATGCATTAGCGATCCTGATTTTGAATGTACATGGACCTTAAAGTGATAAATGAAAACTTTAAAATACCTTTTCAGATAACCCAAATGAAAGAGAATGGGAATGAGATTTGAAACTGTCTCTCAGCAACCTCCAGTATTCTGGTTGGTTAAAAAAAGGGCAGCATTAAACTATTGCCTGGTGAATATTTTGAAGTCAAGAAGCTCATAGTTGAAGATAATTCTCACCATCTACTCAAAGGCCATACGTTATTGTCTTTTAAACTCCTTTTATATCTGTTGTAGCTTTTTTTTATTCCAACCTCAAGCTGCCAAACCTAACTGAAGTATCCTTTTCAGCCAAATTAACACAAATACAATAATTTGTAAGACTTGCATCACAGAAACTTCCAAACCATTTTGCAGCCAATTACACACGAGTGACATTTACAGTGCTAAAAGACAAAGTAGCCAATTTGCAAAGCTAGTTCCTACAAACGGCAAGAGTTTTTAAAAAACTCATTCACAAGATATAGGCATTTATTACTGAAATAACCGCAGAGGTTGGTATCCCGTCACCAAGTCACCCTTTATTGACATGTGCACAGTGCACAGGGTCTGACCAGCCAGCTTAAAGCCAGATTCTAGAATGAGGAGACTCTCTGGCATCCAAGGCTCCCTGATTGGCCCAGATTAACAACCCCAAGCTAGGATCTCATAGTCAATGAGATCCACCCGGCCCTCATTTCAATTACACTAATTACCCATCCATAATTGCCCAGAGGGTTATGGATGCAGCATATTGTTGTGGAACTGGAGTCACAGGTTGGCCAGACCAGGAATGAATTAATTAATCATAGTAGAGCAAGCAAGTTATCTTGTAGGTAAGCTAATTCAATAATGTAATTTGAGGAACGATTATTGGTCAGGACATTTAAGAGATATCTCAATTTCTTTTTCAATATTTTGATTATTTTATGCTCTCACTCATGAGGAGTTTGATCATGGGGAAGGCACTTAATCATCTAGGAGGAGGGGAACCACTCCACCTTCCCTCCTCTCTTCACTTTCAATCCACAGTGAGAAGTGTGCACTCAATCCTACACTCAGTTGAGGCCCTGAAGAGGCAATTAATCCCTAGTTATCAGCCTCTCTCTGCCTGTATTATACCGATGGCAAGCGTGTCCGTCCCTTCATGGCATATATCTTGGTGAAAACAATTTCTGACATACAGAATTTTTCTAAATTAGATATTAATCAGAAGTTGAACAATTAAAAGGTTTTTTTCTACACAACTTGGCATGTAGCTGATGATATAGCTCATAAAAAGGTAAAACAAGCAATTGATCATTTTGAAGTACTGAAAGCCTTTGGCAATTACTTCAACCTCAGCTCTAATAAAATTCTTGAAAGAATAAAATTTAGTAGAAGCATTCTGTATCTAGGGAAATTCAAAGTCAATTTCATTAATGAGCCCTACAGATTAATGGAGAAATACCACAATGGTGAATTCAAGTCAGAATTTCTAATAGACAGAATTGTTGTTGGAATTGTGATGAGCCTTAGTCAGATCTATTAAGCTCAAGGAAGACTTGACTTCAGAGAAAGACATTTCAGATGATAAGTGAATCTGGCAGAAAGACAAATAAATCCTAAGATGAGAGACAGCTTGGCAGAGTGTATTCAATTCTCAAGGTACAAACTGACAAACAACACTGTTGAGAAATCAGTACAGCAAATAAAAAAGGCACCAGACACTAAAAATCCTTTAAGTGCAGTGGAATGAAGGAGCCTCAGGAAAAGACAGTGTCCAATTATTAATAAATGAATACTTTAGTCTCACACAATTAGTCACTTGCATAAAATGTGCTGAAGTGGGACAGAGCTTCAGAAAAGCAAGGAATTAAGTAATCAGCTGCACAGAAAAGTTAACGAGGTAGAAATGGCTACAATTGAAGAAAAACTAAAGTGTTCCTCATTGAAATGGATGATCCAGACTTTACGTTTTGACAAGCTGAAATTCAAGTCAGTCAGTGGGTCTCTCACAAATTTCAAGGTGAACTCTGGGATAGTGTCATTATATCATCCGATAAAAGCAAAATCTAACAACAGTGTAACTACGTGGTCCTGAAGACATTGCAGTTAATATGTAAAATATGCCATAAAGAAGTATCTGATTTCAGAGATGCCAAATCATAAAAAGCCAATATGCACTTTATAATCAAGAATTTTCACTCTTGAGTAGGAACGCATGCCTTGACCACAATCCTGTTTGATTGGTGGATGAGTTATAATGTTCAGGAACAGCCACAATCCACTGTTAAAAATGGCATAACACCAGGTTATAGTCCAACAAGTTTATTTCAGAGCACTGGTCCTTCATCAGGTAGCTAGTGGAGCAGGATACGTGGGGCACAGAATTTATATGTAAAAGTTCAATGTGTCATACAACGAATGCGATGTGTTAAACAAACCCAGATGGCTGGCAAGTCTTCAATCACTCAGAATGGGGTTGCAGGTTTCAATTGATTTATATGTAAATCCAAAACTTTCTTTCACAAGTCACAGCCCCATTTCAATTAGTTACACAGCTCATTTGCTCATAGTGCCAACAAGGTGGGAACCTGTTATTTGATTGGATTGGTGCAAATGTTTTGCACTCCTACCATCACTGAAGGGTTCCCTGACTACAAGAGGCAGCAATGTTTGTGTGGAAACCAAAGAGATAGCTACTGAACTCCATACCCACTTGATCAATTGGTGAAGCTATAGTGCTGTATTTCAGACGGAAATGTGGCTCAGTGAATAAATAGATATGAGAGATTCGAGTTTTGTGTTAGATGTTGTTGTGGTTCAGAAGAGACAAGTTCAGGTGAATATTTGACTTCCTTATCATCCCAGGAAGAATCTTCAACAACTGCATTATAGATCAGGCCAAGCAAGCAGCAATTGTCATAAAGAAGGACTGAGGAAGTGAACATATTGATCACATGAACAATGCAGTAGTTGAGTGTGAAGGAGAGTCCAACCCAATCAAGATGGTGAAATAAGACACTTATATACTTTGGCGGAAATCGACATCTGGATAGAGGATAAAGATTGACACCACAGATTGAAGAGTTGATACAGTGAACTCCATGGAAGCCACCATTTAAAAGGCACAATCAATGTCCAATAATTCAAGATGCAGAGGAGATTTGATTTATTGTCTGTGTTCCTAAGTAGAGTGAAAAGCTTTGAAAAGTAAAAAAAAAGGTTTACCAGGGTGTTGCCTGGGCTGGAACGTTTCAATTATGAAGAGAGATTGGACAGATTGAAGCTGGTTTACTCAGAGGAGAGAAGATTGAGAGGGGTGATGATTAAGATGTACAACATTGTGAGGGGCATTGTTAGGGCAGACAGAAAGGAGTTTTTTCACCCATGGTGAAAGGATGAATGGCTGGGGCACCTGGATTCAAGGTGAGGGGCAGAAGGATTAAAGGAGGTTTGAGGAAATACCTTTCACCCAGGGGATGGTAGAAATCTGGAGCTCACTGTCTGTAAGAGTTTTAGAGGCAGAAACTCTGATAATATTGAAGAAGGATTTAGATATACATTCGCAATGCCAAAACATATCGACAATGTGCTGGAAGATGGGATTAGAATAGTCTGGTGGTTGTTTCTGACTGGTGCAGACATGATGAGCTGAAGCGTCTGTTCCTATGCCTACACATGTGATCTTAAGAGCAGGAATAGGCCATCTGGCCCATCAAGCTGGCTCTGCCATTCAATAAGATCATGGCTGATCTTTTCATGGACTCAGCGCCATTTACTCACCCTCTCACCTTAACCCTTAATTCCTTCATTGTTCAAAAAATATCTGTCTTAGCTTTAAAAATATTTACTGAAGTAGCATCAACTGCTTCACTGGGCAGGGAATTCCATAGATGCATAACCACCTGGTGAAGAAGTTCCTTCTTAATTCAGTCCTAAGTCTGCTCCCTCTAATTTTGAGGAAATGCCCCCTGGTCCAAGTTTCACCTGCCAGTGGAAACATCCTCTCTACATCTATCTTATCTATTCCCTTCATAATTTTATGTTTCTATCAGATCCCCCCTCATTCTTCAAAATTCCAATGAATATAATCCCAGGAAATTGTATGTTGCAACAGAGAAGGTATTCTCTATGGAGTAAGTATAAAAGATTAAAGCTCAAAGGGACCTATGTCAAGAGAAAAAGCAAGGATAATGCTCTTCCACTCAGGAGATGGCCAAGTCTGAAGATAGTGCATTCTGGAAAAACAGCTAAATATTCAGATGGCGGAATTTGGGAATTTGAGACTTGGTGCGAAATGCAGTTGCGGTAAGTGTACTTACATTCACATATGTCCAATACTAATTTAAAAGAAAAACCGAAGAAGGTGTTTTATAATGCTGCAAGAGTCTGGGCACGTTCATAACGATGGGTGTCATAAGCACTACCCACTACAATGATATCATATGGACAGAACAGTTTTGGAATTTGAAAGGGCGAGACCTGACATCTGATTCTCCTCAAAGTCTCTGTAGCAATGCCAATCATATTATTGTAACTTGTAACTAAAATCATCATGGTCCCAGTCTCTCATTAGAGAGAGAGAGAGATGACTGATGGCAGTTTAACCTGAGGGTTACCACACCTCAGGTGAGTGGAGTGAGGTTGAGAAGCAGGGCGCTTTGTGGTAACCTCAACTGGTGAAGGAATTGTGTCCACGCTGTTAGTATTGGTCTACATCATAAATTAGCTGTCCAGCCAAATGTGCAAATCAACACCCAAATTGAACCAACTGCTAACATGCAATTATCATGGTCACAACTGACATTACTACTTTTTTGAAGAATTGATTTAATATGAACATCACTGGCCAGGCCAACATTTATTGCCCATCCCTAATTGTCCAAAGGGCCGTAAAGAGTCAACTACATCGCTGTGGGTCTGGAGTCACAGGTAGGCCAGACCAGGTAAGGATGGCAGTTTCCTTCCCAAAAGGACATTAATAAACCAGTTGGGTTTTTCCTGACAATTGATTCATGGTCATTGTTAGACTCTTAATTCCAGAATTTTATTGAACTCAAATTCCACCATCTGCCATGGCAGGATTCAAACCCAGGCCCCAAGGCATTACTTGAGTCTCTGGATCAATAATCTGGTGATGAAACCATGAGGCCATCACCACTTT
Organism: Chiloscyllium plagiosum; assembly: GCF_004010195.1. Taxonomy (NCBI): domain Eukaryota; kingdom Metazoa; phylum Chordata; class Chondrichthyes; order Orectolobiformes; family Hemiscylliidae; genus Chiloscyllium; species Chiloscyllium plagiosum. The sequence continues at coordinate 47,811,495 of NC_057732.1, read as the reverse complement.
TCAGAGACAAGTCAGATCCCACAATGAAATAAAGCCAGAGAATGATGGAGTATAGTCATGGAGTCATGCAGTGTGGAAATAGATCCTTCAGTCCAACTCGTCAATGAAGAGCAAGTTTCCCAAACTAAACTATTCCCAGTTGCCTGTGTTTGGTTCATGTCCCTCTAAACCTTTCCTGTTCATGTACCTGTCCAAATTCCTTTTAAATGTTGTAATTTTACCTGCATCTACCACTTGCTCTGGCAGTTTATTCCACACACAAACTTCCTTCTGTGTGAAAATGTTGCCCCTTAGGTTCCTTTAAATATTTCTCCTCTCACTTTAAAAATATGCCCCTCTTGGTTTGAACTCCTCCACTCGAGGGAAAAGATTTTTGCTATTCACCCTATCCATGCCCCTCATGATTTTATAAGCCTCCAACAAATCACCCCTCAACCTCGTATGCTCCAGTGAAAAAAGTCCCAGCCTATCCAACCTATTTTTACAACTCAAATCCTTCAGCCTCAGCAACATCCTGGTAAATCTTTTCTGAATCATCTCCAATTTACATATGTCCTTCCTATAGCAGTAACTCTGTATATGAAAAGAGACGAAATGATTTTGTTTTTATTTCAGATTCCCATCACCGGTAATACTTGCCTTTTATTTGAGATCTCAGAATGAAATCTGGCTTGATAGATCTTATTTTAGTTTTTTCAAAACATTTAATTTTCTGCTCTTTCATTGAAATTTAAGCACACCAGGCTGCAAGTTTGATTTTAACTAGAAAATGAAGTTCCTTATGCAAAAAATAACAAAAAAGCTCTCTAAAAAAATTTCAAAGTGCACAGTGAAATCATGTTCCAAGGATCCTCCAACACTACCACTTCACAGTTGCATGAAAAAAAAGGAAAGTTTTCTTCCCTACCCTGTATTTTTGATTAAACTACACTTAACCCCCTCTGTTCCTTTCCATCTTTTCCTTGGATCTGCTGACTGCTAAGATCTTAGATTCTCTCAGCTTTGAATAAGCAATGTACACTGCTTCCCAAACAGCCTGCAGCTGAATTCAGTGCTCATGCCCTGAAGGATAAATCAATTAATCTTGCAACTTGATGCAACTTATCTTGTGCACTTCATAATGAAACTCGAGTATGACCAGTGTGTTTATTTTCAAATATTACTGTTTGTTTAAATTGATTTTTCTTGGGACTAGATTAGTTTAGGACATCTGTTTGACATGGATGAGTTGGGTTGAAGGGTCTGTTTCTGTGCTGTACATCTCTATGACTCAATGATTCTATAACTCTATTTGCCTCTCTCTCTCTTTCTCTCTCGTTGTTCCTTTTCATTTTAGGTGCTATGATTTTCTATTTCTTGATTCCCTCCTAATCTTCTGAAAGTGTCAGTTCTATGTGCAGAATTTCCAGACGTGTTCCAGAGATACTACAGAGGAAACCTCCAACCTGAGTAAGTTCAGGGTATTCGACAATGGAAAATTGCTACACCAGAGATCGCACCTTCATCTAATCTCGGCATCGCTGAATAATGACTGCATGGTACTCTATTCGCAAGTGTGACACCATTTAGACTTAACAGCAGCACGCACTCCACATACTGCCTGAAAACAGCTAACTCAGCAGATCGAATATGGGACCTTGTATATTGAGGAGACGGCAAGCTGTAAAACAGTGATAGCTGTCTCGTTCCTGAATAGGAGCGTTATTAAAGATCAAATTAGCCTTAAGGATCAAATGAATGAATTGGCAGCTCACGTTTTTTTCACTTTGCCTTCAGAAAAGTTGCTTATGTAGTCAATTACCATTGCCCATTTGTACCACTGCTGAGATTCAATTTCACCCACGACCCCCATCCCCACCACCATTGTTTGAAGCTCTATTGGTGAGTCAGTGTTTGCATGTTCTTTTAACAGATGAGTTGTTAATACAAAAGGTGGACACAGTGAGCCCTCCCCCAAATCTATAGAAAGCAGAAGGTTCTCCTGAAATCAATGAAGCAGTCAACGTTTATCTTTGAAGTCCGTGGAATCTTGCCATGCTCAATTTGACGGTCATGTTTACCTGGTTACAATATTTCAAAAAGCATTTGACTGCCTGTGATAGCTTTCAGGAGTCCTGAGGTCATGAAAGGACTATATAAATGCGAAGCCTTTCTTTTGCGCTGCACTCTGTTTATCACCTAAAACCACGGGCAATGTTTTCTTACAAACATGAGCAAACACTCTGGATATCCGTCACAGTTTGGGTTAGAGTCTATCCAGTGTGGCTTTTATGTTGTTTCTAAGTGCGTCATGGCTTATATTCCAATTTCATTAAAACCACTTTTCTTCTTATAGGCATTCTGTGGGAAACATCTAAATTACATGCCTTGAGAAAAACTTTGGGTGAAAGTCAATAAATTTTAAATAAACTCAATATTTATATGTCTCACCTTCAAATAACAGGCAATGTGTGTAAACATGTGGAGATCAAAATCCATTCATCATCCTGCCATTCAGTGACCAATTAGTCCTTGTAGCAGTGGGTACAATGGCAATGTTCTTTCTTCCTCTTTTCCTGTGTGAACTGTAATAGTTTCTTTCTCAGATAACCTTCTGCATTATGAAATGTAATAAATCATTGCCATCCTGCTGCAAAGCCCCTGTTATAAATAGAATGGGACAATAGTTACTTCTATCAGGATCTGTGGTGAACATTGAAAGTTTAGGTTAGAACCTGTGATGGTTCAGTGGGTACATTCTGCTCATGAAGTGGGATTTAATCTCTGCCCTATGTTTTATTATCTAATCCCAACAGCTCACTGTTGGATTCAATGCTTCTGGGTTTAAAAAGAGAAATGGACCAGCGATCTTTCCGATGAGAAATTGAGCATATCCAGTGATATGGCTTCACATTGACAACTAGGCACCATATAAATATAGAAAATAGGAGCCAGAGTAGGTCATTCAGCCTTTCGAACATGTTGCACGATTCAGTATGATCATGGCTGATCATCCAATTCAGTCCCTTGTTCCTGCTTTTTCTCCATACAATGGGCAGCAACAGTGTCTCAGTGGTTAGCACTACCACCTCACAATGCCAGGGATGCAGGTTCGATCCCATCCTCGAGTGACTGTGTGGAGTTTACACATTCTCCATGTGTCTGTGTGATTTTCCTCTGGGTGTTCCCATAGTCTAAAGATGTGCAGGCTCGGTGGATCAGCCATGGGAAATGCAGGGTTGGGGTGGTTCCAGGTGGGATGCTCTTCAGAGTGTCGATGTGGACTAGGTGGGTCAAATGGCCCGCTCCCACACTGTAGGGATGCCATTAGATTCCATTAACCCTAAGATCTATATCTAATTCCTTCTTGAAAACTTGCAATGTTTTGGCCTCAACTTCTTTATGTCGTATAGAATTCCAGAGGATCTCCTCTGTCTTGGTGAAGAAATCATCTCAGTCCTAAATGGCTTATCCTGTATCATTAGATCATGATCTTGAGAGAAGTATACCCTCATTATTTCATGTCTTCAGAATAGAACTTGTACTTTGTTGTAACAAGTAATAATCCCATCACATGGACACCCTCCCACCTCCAAGATGAATCTTGACATTCAACAACATTGCCATCGCTGAACACTCCCCACCCTCTGCTTCAAGATCCTGGGCATTAGCATTGGCCAGAGATTTAACTGGACTTGCCATATAAATACTGCTACTACAAGAACAGGCTATAAGTTGAGATTTCTGCAGAGAGTAACTCATGTCCTAACTACACAAAACATGTCCACCATCAACAAAGAAAAAATCAAGTGTGCAATGGAATGCTCCTCAATTGCCTGGATGAGGGCAGCTCCAACAACACTCAAGAAGATTGACATAATGAGAACAAAGTAGCCACTTTGTTGGCCCCCCCCAACCGCCATCTTAACATTTACTCCATCTACCACCAGTGTGCAGTAGTATGCACCACGTACAAAATAAAATGCAACCAAGGCTTACTTGACAGCAGATTCTAAAGCTCTGACCACGTGGAAAGACGAGGACAGTGAATTCATGTGAATAGCACCATTGGTAAATTCTCCTCCAAGTCACATTGAATTGAATTGAATTTATTGTCACGTGTACCGAGGCACAGTGAAAAGCTTTGTTTTGAGAGCAATACAGGCAGATCACATAGTTAAGTAGCATAGATAGTAAATAATAGGTAAACAATGGCAAAAACAAAAACACAGGTACAAGTGAATGTTAAGGGTTTGTGAGTTCATTCAATATCCTAACAGTAGGGTAGAAACTGTTTCGAAACCGGCTGATGTGTGTGTTCAGGCTTCTGTACCTTCTCCTCGATGGTAGAGGTTGTAGAAAAGCATGGCCAGGGTGGTGGAATATGCTGTTACTCCAGTATTGACCATGTGTCAAATTTTTGGATCTCCCTAGATAACAATAAATTGGTTTACCTATGGTGATTCAAGAAGGCTGCCTACCACTACCTCCTCAGGAGCTATGAGGGGTATGATTGAGCACTTGTTTTGCCATCAATGTTCACAATCTATGAAAAGTTTTAAAATAATGTTGTGAGGGAGTGCCAAATAATCAAAGGCACTATTTTTCACATTCGACCATAACAGGTAGGAGCAGATGGAAGCCATTCAGCACATCAAATCCCTTCTCCTATTCAATAAAATCATGCTAATTCTCAATTCCACTTTCTCCATAACCTTGATTCCCTTTAGTGATTAAAAATATCTCCAATTTAGCCTTGGATATGCTTAATAACCCAATCCCAACAGTCCTGTGCAGTAAAGAATTCCACAGATTCACAACCCTCTAAGAGAAGAAATTACTCCATATCTCTGCCTTAAAAGTGTGAACAAAGTTAAAAACCACACAGCACCAGGTTATAGCCCAATAGGTGTCTTAGAAGTACAAACGTTCGGAGTCTGTACTTCCAATTAAACCTTTTGGACTTTAACTTGGTGCTGTGTGATTTTCAACTTTGTCCACCCCAGTCCAACACTGGCACCTTCACATCATTAAAAAAGTGACACCTTATTCTGAGACTCTGCCCTCTGGTTCTAGACTCTTCAGTAGGGGAGATCATTAAGAATGATCCTGTCTGCAAGTGCGGGTCAATAGTAAAGATGCATATATGATGAAACTCTCCTCATCTGCAGGCTAGTAGCTTTTCCTCAATTAGCTGAGCAGAAAAAATAGTCTGGGACAAACAAATACAAAAATCATTCAAAAATACTGCCAGCTGATGCAATTCAGAAATTGTGCAGCTTTTGTGTACCATCAAGCCCATTTTTCCTTTCAGTCTTGGAACAGCCAAAAATATCAGAAGAAAACTTTCAACCAATTAATGGGCTAAAGGGCCAATTTGAAATTTACCATTTAATGTTCGGAGTGACTTTGGATCATCATAACTGATATTCTCATGCTATTGTAGCTATATTCAAAGAGCAACTAAGGTAATATACTAATGTTCAATGTACTAATATTGGTAAAATATTATCATCTTGAAACTATTCTGTATGAATACCTATACAGTTAATAGAAACCTGTCTCTACCCAGATACAAAGTGGAAATAAATTATTTCAGTATGGGTGACATCTATTACTGATAACACAGTCCGCGATAGTACTTTGTAAATTCACCTGAAAGCTGCTCACATCAATTCCACGGTAACAATTTTAACTTACCTTTCTCTGCAATCAAGATTCTAGCATTGGTGGTCTCATTTACAGGCCAAGAGCTATCTGTAGTGCAGATGCCTCCAGCTGTTGTACTCAGCAGAGGGCATGGCTGCTGCTGGAAGGACAGGCTGTGCACTATCCACACACTGGATCACAGAATGATCCAAGCTACTGCAACTCGTAACTGGATGGGCTTCTGGGATGTGAGTTTAGATGAGAGTGGTGTTGGAAATGCACAGCAGGTCAGGCAGCATTCAAGGAGCAGGAAAATCGACGTTTCGGCAAAAGCCCTTCATCAGGAATGGAGGTAAGGAGCCTCCAGGGTGGACAGATAAATGGTGGTGGTGGTGGTGGGGGTGGGGGCTGGAGAGAAGGTAGCAAAGAGTTAAATAGGTGA
>NC_057732.1:47733519-47805202 GCF_004010195.1 Chiloscyllium plagiosum | reverse complement strand
TTCCAATTCCTGCGGTGGCAGGGGAGGGTGCCAGGATGGGAGGGTGGGTTGTTGAGGGGCATGGACCTGACCAGGTAGTCACGGAGGGAACGGTCTTTGCGGAAAGCAGAAATGGGTGGGGAGGGAAATATATCCCTGGTGGTGGGGTCCGTTTGGAGGTGGCGGAAATGTCGGCAAATTATGCGGTTAATGCAAAGGTTGGTAGGGTGGAAAGTGAGGATCCGGGGGGTTTAAGCTGGGTAAGAGAAGGGTAACAGGTGTTGGTAACAAGGGAAAGGAGTCGCTCTTGCAGGACTCCTCTTCCTCTTGTCCAGTCTCTCGATCGAACACTGATCTCCTGGCCACTTCTGATCATTAGTTGGCCACTGAAGGGGCTGGGAGGTCACAATGTAGTTTTAAATAGATGGAGATAGGCTAAGTGGTTAGTCAAATATGTGGCAGAAGATGTATCATTTGGGGACATCTGAAATTATCCATTCTGCTAGGAAGGAAGAAAGAGTAGAGTGTCTTTGTGAAAAATAAACCTGAAATATCCATTTTTTAATCTTGATTTAGTTTATTAATGTAACACGACACAGTGAACCATGTTGTTTGCATTCTATTCAGACAAATTATACCTAACATAAGTATGTCAGGGTAATAGAACAGAATGTAGAATAAAGTGCTACAGCTATAGAGAAGGTGCAGTGAAAGATCAATTCTAATATATGAGAGGTCCATGATTGAATTCGGGCTGTTGGAATTAACTGCTGAGTTTAGCCAGTGATTTTTCAAACTGCAGATCGTGCCATTGTTGTGTTTGTAAAATTCACCCAGAGTATACAAAGTTAAAAATCACACAACACCAGGTTATAGTCCAACAGGTTTAATTGGAAGTACTAGCTTTCGGAGCGCTGCTCCTTCATCAGGTGGTCGTGATGAAGGACGTGATGAAGGAGCGGTGCTCCAAAAGCTAGTGCCTCCAATTAAACCTGTTGGACTATAACCTGATGTTATGTGATTTTTAACTCTGCAGCTTAGTGATAGGATGAGAACAAAATGGATTCAGAAACAGGTGTGCAGCTTATATTGCTTCCTTCATTTCTGAATAACAACTAAAGCTACAGTTCTAACGCAATCAATAGAACAAAATTTCAATGTTCATTTCCAAAAACTACATTAATCAAATTTTATTCCCAGTTTGACAAGCTCAGACTGGTATGTTGAAGAGCAGTTTGACTTGCCTGAGGATTACTGAATCCAAACATTTTAGCAGGTTGTGGACTATCTTGGCTAACCACTCCACATTGCCAATCACACTGACTAAAAAAAAGAATCAGTTAAAATTTCATCATCTTGTCACGAACCTTTGCATGTAACATCTGGCTTCTATGTTATTTTAATTATTCATGTATTAACCGGGGCCCTTCAACCTCTCACATTTCCCTTGCCTTTCCATTGGTGGCCATACCTTCACCTCTCTAGACTCTGAGCTTCAGAATTCGCTCCACAAACCTATGTGTCTCTCTACCTCTCCCTCCTTCTGCCTATAGTTATTTTCTAATTTAACATCTCAAGGGACATAGACATCGATATCTGGTTTACTGCCTGTTCTTAAGAAGTTTGTGGTGAGCTGCCTTCTTGAACTGTTGCAATCCATGTGCTGGAGACAGACCCACAACGCCTCTTGAGAGGGAATTCCAGGATTTTGACACTGAACGAACGGTGATATATTTCCAAGTCAGGAAACCTATCTCTTCAACCAAGCACTTGGTCACCTGCCCTTTGACCTTTTAAAATTTGACACAAAGTCAAATTTTGCCTGATATGCATTCCTTTGAAAAGACCTTGGGATGTTTCACTAATATACAGATATTTACACATTATTGTTGTCATTCACACAGCTCTTTTCATGATTATTTTACACAACAAGCAAGCTACACTTGCCAAAGTGAACATCACCCATCACTGCCCACAGCTGTCTCACACAGTCAAGGTAAGCTGATAGCCAGGATGTGTCTGTGGTAGATAGATGCATATTTGCACAATTTTCTCAGGATATTTGAACTGGCATTTACAGATCTACAGTTAACCCCCTTAAACCTGATACATTTCACACAAGTTTTTAAACATATCTCAAGGAATTCTAACTAGTATTTCCAAATTCTCTGGAAAACTGATTAATTCCACAGTTCATTCAGGAGATTGTAGCATGAGGGGAATTTGCAATATCAGAATTCCCGCATCCTCAATGGTTTTAGTCCCATCTGCAGTCCCTGCCTCAATCATGGCCATTCCAATAACAGTGATTATTATCTCCACTGTGGCAGTCAGCTAGATACTATGTGTGGCACATGCTCCTAGCTTTGTCAGGCAGAGAGAAATCTATCAGTATGTTAGAAGTAATATGTTTGGGTGACATGGCTGTCATAACTAGCAATGTATATATGCTATGAGTTGTGAGTATGATGTTTGCAGTAATTATCTTCCGTGCTCACCGGTGGTAGGTTTGGAGATGGAAATGGCATTTAATTGGGTGAGGTGGTGTCATACCTGAATGCCCCCACATTCACTGCCCTCTGCGAGAATTGAGTTCTGAGTTCTGAACACCTTCTTCCCTGCTGATATAAGACTTCTGAATGGACCTCTCTTATATTAGAACATTCTGTTTTATTACCCTGACGTACTTATATAAAGTATAATTTGTCTGGATAAGATGCAAAATAATAATATCACTGTATCTTGTTACATGTGACATTAATAAACCAAATCTAAATTTTAAAAAATGGATATTTCAGGTTTACCTTTTGCAAAGACATTCTGCTCCTTCTTCTTTTCTAGCAGAATGAATAATTCCGGATGTCCCCAAATTATACATCTTCTGCCAGCTTTTTGACCAATCACTTAACCTGTCTCCATCCATTTATAACTGGTTTGCATCCTCCCCATCATTTTCTTTCCTATCTAGATTTGTACCACAAGGTTTGTGAAGGTTTGTACCATCAACAAACTTGTGATATACTATATTCAGTGTCCTAGCTAGATTATTGATTTATATTATAAATAGATGATGTCAAGCACTAATCCTTGCCACATTCTACCAATTACACTCTGCCACCCCAAAATTGATATATTTATTCTCTGGGTTTTGACTAGTACTCAACATTTTACCCTCAATCCTAATCTTGAGCATCAAACTTGACACCTTATCGAAAGCCTTCTAAATACCCAAATTTACTACATCCTTCAGTCCCTCCCTAATCATTCTGTTTGTTACATCCTTCAAAAGCTCTAATAGATTAATCATACATATTTTTCTTTCATAAACAGTGCTGATTCTGCCTGGTCAATATCAATGCTTTGTATCTTGCACGGAGAGATTTCATGAGTTGTAAGGTGCAGGGGCTGTGGTGACCATGATTAAATGTTGAAAGAAAGAAGTGCTAAAGAAATTTCGACATAAAAGAGATAAAACTGACATGAATGAAGATAAGTACATGCATGCTTGACAAAATGACCACACAGGACTATGTGAACTCTTGTCTGGATGACCTTTCTCCCAACAAGTAATGTTGTGCATCTGTACCAATAACTTTGAGGTCAGAAACACAAGGGGATCAGGATGAGTTAGGGTATAAATAGTGGGAGAATTATTGGATATGTGGGATGACATGGCAGTTTATTCTTAACTAAAAAAAGCTGTTCTTTCCTTACTTTTCTTCTCATTTATGTTATTTTCCTTTTTAAAATCAAAAGATTCATTGCTCAGTTCAATTAAGTAGAAATAGAAAACAAAACAATATTGAGGAAATTATGAGCTGAAGGTGTCTTTACTTAATAGGTAAGCAATTTGATATGTTTTTGGTAGCTGTATGAAATATGTACAGTCTCTGTGACTACTGTTAATGTTATCCATTTCAACAATAAAATTATACAACTCAATTTCAGTTTTGTTTGAGAAATTTGGAAAGAGAAACTACTGCAGAGTTTTATGAATCCCTTGGTTACTGATGGGTGCATTCATATGCTGCATTCAATTTTTGCTTTCAGTAATGCAAACTATCCAAGCTGAGGTATTAGTTCAGAGATTCCCCAAGCTGAAAATACTGTAAGGATTTTCATTCCAGAACGAGAGTTCATGTAGCACAGACTCTCTCTCCAGCACCTTTAGATGTGACAACTTCCACCAGTGGCCGTCTGGAATGGCCATGCATCAAGAACATTGGGATTGAAGAGGGATCTTTGCAGCTGGAGCCACAATGGGTGAATGAAGATGAATAGTAAAATATTGCAACTTTATTCTAACTGTATCTGAACCTTAAATCAGTAAATCTATTGAGGTGAAAGCCAGGGAACAGAAAATGAGAAAGGGTTAGTATTTTCCTTTTAGTGTTACTGAAGTCAAAGGACCCAAAGTGTTATTCTCCAGGAAATAACACTGTCATCATCCCTGCCAAAGGAATCAAGCTACTCCTGTTAACTTTAGTAGATTTTGAAGGTTTTTCAACATTGCAGGCTTTTCAAGAAGATATTTGTGAATATAGTTACTGTCTCAATTGTTTCTCCCCCAGAGATCTGAATTAATACTACAAAAGATGCTGTGGAAATTGGTAATCTCGGTTAATAACCAATGTGGCTCAATTAGAATTGACGTATGACCTTAGGCCTTTCCCAGCCCTATGACCTTTATTCATAGAACAGGCACAAGGGGTGCCATGTTCGAGTATCAAAGCAGAGAAAGTAGAACAAAATTCACCAAGGTGAGAGGGATTCAAATAATGATTATGAACTGTTGAGCACGTTCTTCTTCTGTATGTGGTTTCCACATGGGGATAACAAAAATGTCAAAGTACTTGAGTGGAGAGGGCAGAGAGTTCAGAGAAAGCAAAAAAAAATTCAATTGGAATACGAAGGGACAGTTTTGAATTCTGCATTCTGGTGTTGCCAAGGTGACAATGAGTTAAAAGCAAATCTTAATTAGGATGGAAATCTCAAAATAAGGATGCCAGCTGTGGGTTAGTCAGTACCACTCTCATCTTGCCGTGGGACTTGAGCTCAAAACTTTGACTGCTCTGATGTAAAAGTATCTAGACTCGAAATGCTAGCTTGCTCTGTCTCCATGGATGCTGCTTGACCCACTGTGATCTCTGGCACTTTTTGTTTTCAGTATAGATTCCAGCATCTGCAGTAATTTGCTCCGACACAGTATTGAGGAAAGATTCCTTTATTGAAATTTTGAAGATGACGCTAAATGAAGGTCCCAGATGAATATAAAAGATTCCATGACAAGAGATTGAAGAAGGAACGGCAGTAGCCTAATGGACAAGGCACTGTCCTCCTAAGCAAAGGATTATGGGTATAAGCCCTATCTGGGAGGTTTGTTTCTTTCCAACCATTGACTCTGTGGCTTATCTTAACCCTGTGTTGTCTTCACCTCCATCCAAATTAACTCACGTCTCATCTAGAGTCAAAAAGTGTGGCACCAGAAAAACGCAGCAGGATAGGCAACATCCGATCCTTCTGCTCCTCAGATGCTGCCTGACCTGCTGTGCTTTTCCAGCGCCACACTTTACGACTCTGTCTGTCCAGCGTCTGCAGAACTCACTTCCTCTCATCTCTCATCTATTCTGTAAAAATCCTCGTGCCTGTGTTGGGATGATGGAAAATGATATTCGATAAGAGCTTTGCAGTACAGACTCAATGGGCCAAAGGGTCTCTTTTGTACTCTATGATTCTAAGAACAAAGAGAGTTCACCAAAGTCATGGCCAATACTTATCTTACAAAAATTATAATTTCACTTGGTTATTTGATCATCATCAGATTGATGTTTGGTGGACTTTGTTGCTACATTTCCTGCATTACAACAGTAACTGCATGTCAAAAGCTCTGAAATGTGTTATATCAATGAAAATCTTTCAGCTTGTAGAGTCATAGAGTCCTACAGCATGGAAACAGACCGTTCGGTCCAACCAATCCAGACCAAACATAATCTCAAACTAAACTAATCCCACCTGTCTGCTCCTGGTCCATATCCCTCAAAACCTTTCCTATTCATAGATCCATCCAAATGTCTTTTAAACATTGTAATTGTACCCGTATCCACCACTTCCTCAGGAATTTCATTCCATACTCGGAACCACATTGTGCAAAAGAATTTGCCTCTGATGTCTTTTTTAAATCTATCACCTTAAAAATGCGCCCCAGAGTATTGAATTACCATCTTAGGAAAAAGACAACTCCCGTCAACTCTATCTATACCTCTCATTATTTCATAACTTTCTATCAGGTCTCCTCTCAACTTCCTATGCTCCAGCCTTTCTTTATAACTTAAACCTTCCATACCCGGAAACATATTTGTAAATCTCTTCTGAACCCTCTCCAGCTTGATAATGTCCTTCCTTCACATCAAGGAAGAGTTTATTATGAGTGTTACCACAGAGAATAGGATAGTTTTTAACATCTCTGAAACTCAAATAAATAGTACATAAGCAATATAGCTTGACAGAACAATGTAAACAAAATCTAAATCAATTTCAAAGTCTTTACTTCTGCTGTCATCACAAACCAGATACAGATTGTTGCAAAAGGATTTGCAAGGTTTAATATCTGGAAGAATCAAAATGACACTGCCCACTGTGGTGATGTCGGATATCACATTGGATAAAACTCATTTAGATTTCATGGGAATGGATGTATTACAGAGATGGCTATAAGGTTTTGAAAGTATGCAGTAAACTCATTTATTTTTATATTCTCTTGTGGGACATGGGCAATGCTTGCAGGCCCAACATTTATTGTTGAGAGTGTGGTGGTGGAAAAGCACCACCGAGGAGCAGGAAAATTGACATTCCTTCATCAGGAATGTTCGGGCTCCGGCCCAAAACGTTGAATTTCCTGCTTCTCAGATGCTGCCTGACTTGCTGTGCTTTTCCAGCAACACACTCTCAACTCTAATCTCTAGCATCTGCAGACCTCACTGTCTCATGATCCAAAATTTATTGCCCATCCCTAGTTGCCCTTGACAAGGTGGTATGAGAGCTGTCTTCCTGAATTGCTGTAGTCCATGTGCTCCCACAATGCTGTTTTGGAGGGAATTCCAGGATTTTGACCCAGCAACAGTGAAGAAATGGCGATTGCTGACAATCTGCCCATTTTAGAAATAAGTAATGTTGTAATGAATTTCAGTATTATTATGATGCTAGGTATGTACAGAGATTAATGGGTCATAAGAAACAGCATATCTCTTTTTAGCTGTTCCTAACAAGTAATGCAATCCAGGCTTTTAACAGTCAAACATTAGATGTGATTCCATGATTGTATAACTTCTGCAAAATAATTTTGAGAGTGCAAAGAATTACACTGATAACCAATTTTAGATTATCAGATTGCTTCATCGTGTGGCACTTCTGCACACACTGAGAGTTAGCAAACATGAAAAAGTGTTTGAAAAAGTATATAATCTGAACTGCATCCCAGACAAACAAAAGAGTTGGGAAGAATTAGTTTTAGCACACAGGACCCTGTTTCTTTGCAGGCAGAAAGAATGTTTATATGTATTGCAGCTGCTTCACTTTAACAGATCAGATGTCAGCTATCTATTGGTTCATTTCTTAGGGCACAGTGTTGAACAATCTGCCTGGTCTAACCTTAGCAAAGTTTGGCAGTTAACTGTCAGTCATCCTGGAATGCACTGCCAGTACAGCTGGTGGAAGCAGGCACATTAGCAATGCTTAAGGTGTGTATCGATAGACACATGAACATGAGGCCAAGAGAGGGATAATATGGGTAATAAGTAACATGTCTAAATAAGGATTAGGAATTGGCCCAGAACAGAAAGCTCTGTTCCTATGCTGCATTGTATTGTATTATCATTGGCACATTCTCAATGGCAATGTCTCTACAATTCAGAGTCTAATTGTCAACAAATCAGCAGTCTATTCTCAAACAGTATAAAAACATTATCTCATTTCTGAAGGCTTCCCATTTTCCAGCCATCTCTTTACCTGCGAACATTTGCCCCCAATCAGCTTTTGAAAGTTCTTGCCTAATACCGTCAAAATTGGCCTGCTTTCCTTTATTGGTCAGAGTATTGAGTACAGGAGTTGGGAGGTCATGTTGTGGCTGTACAGGACATTGGTTAGGCCACTGTTGGAATATCGCGTGCAATTCTGGTCTCCTTCCTATTAGAAAGAAGTTGTGAAACTTGATAGGGTTCAGAAAAGATTTACAAGAATGTTGCCAGGGTTGGAGGATTTGAGCTACAGGGAGAGGCTCAACAGGCTGGGGCTGTTTTCCCTGTAGCGTCGGAGGTTGAGGGGTGACCTTATAGAGGTTTATAAAATCATGAGGGGCGTGGATAGGACAAATAGTCACCTGGTTCATTAATTCCTTCCGGAAAAGAAACTGTCATCCTTGCTTGATGTAACTTACATGTGACAACAAATCCATAGCAATATGGTTGACTCTTAACTGCCCTCTGGGCAATAACTTTGGGCCACGCCAATAATGTTCACATCCCAGGGATGAATACAAAAAACGGAATGCCTCTGATTTGTTGTCTTGACATTGCTTGCTCCTTGCTTCTGCTTTGTTTCTACCACAGGATTACTGGAAGCGTCCCTATCAACACGCAACCGCAATGCAGTGACCACTCGATTATAAACCCTCAGTAACAACTAGAACCAGGCATGATGGGCCAAATGAATTCCTTCCGTTCACTAACAGTTCTGTGATTTCCAAACGTCTTCAGGACAAGATATTAAATGGTGAAAGGTACCCCAAAATACTGTCTCCATAATTTTCAGTTCTGCTCAGATCGGGAGTTTTCTGTAGTTGCCATTTTTGGTTGAGAACAAAACTGAGTTTTGAGTAAGAACAATCCTCCCCTTAATGTAGCAATGTTTCTCCAGGGTCTTTCATCAGATGTCCCATCAGTGTGTAATCTGATTAAACCTAATGCTAAACCATACAGGATGATGAAAGAGAGTCGACTTAAAACATGGTCAAAGAGGGATGCTTTGAGGAGCATCCTAAGAGCAGAGAGAAAGTTAGGGATGCTGACAAATTTGGGAAGGTTATTCTAAAGCTTAGTGTCGAAGCAGCTGAAGATGTGGCTGTCAAAAATGGAGTTATCAAGATCAGTGATGCACAAATTCCTACCTCAATCTCCTCATCTTCCAGAGGCAGTATTCCAGTGAACACTGTCGACAAGCTAGGCAAAATGTTATTCACACCTTCACTCAAAAGTTGATGAAGCTAAAGAACAAATTCCCATTGATTTAGAAACCTCTACATTCAGGATGTCACCTGACAAGTATCATTAGGCCAAAGGAACAGTATTAAACCAATATCAGCTTCCAAATGATGGCAGAGTAGGGCTCCTGAGCTGGAGCTTATCTACTCTGACCACGTTTCTTTCTTCTTTTCTTGCTTTTTTAGATTTTTTCAGAGTTTTTTTTCTCTCTCTCTTTACTGACTAGAGGGAACTCAGTTTTGGGGGCAGCAGCAGTGATGGCAGCAGCTGGGGGCCCAGAGCGAGGCTCAGAGTGAGGACAAGAGTGAGGCCCAGAGCGAGAACTTTGCTGGTCAGACATGAGGCGGTTGGTGGCATCTTGGAGAAGATTAGAGTGGTGCTGGAAATTCACAGCAGGTCAGGCAGCATCAGGCAGCATCTGAGGAGCAGGAAAATTCGGGCAGGAGCCCTTCATCAGCCTTTTCCTGATGAAGGGGTCCTGCCCGAAACGTCGATTTTCCTGCTCCTCGGATGCTGCCTGACCTGCTGTGAATTTCCAGCACCACTTTAATCTTGACTCTAATCTCTAGCATCTGCAGGACCCACTTTCGCCTGGCATCTTGGAAAAGGTGGGACACCGATCAGTGGTGAGGTGGCAGCGTGGAGGCACAGGGACCGCGAGATCATGTCCAGCATGGGGGAGAGATCGAACCCAACTCGGGAGAGCGGCCGAGATGAACACAGAGTAGAGATATAGCCCAATGCGGGGGAGAGATCGAGCCCAACGTGGAGGGAGAGATCGAATCCAACGTGGGGGAGAGATCGAATCCAACGTGGGGGAGAGATCGAATCCAACGTGGGGGAGAGATCGAGCCCAATGGGGAGGAGAGAATGAGCCCAACATGGGGGAGAGAGACCAAGCCCAACACAGGAGGAGAGATCAAGCCCAACGCAAGGTAGAGACTGAGCCCAATGCAGGGGAGAGATCGAGCCCAACACGGGGGAGAGATTGAGCCCAACATGGGGGGGAGATCAAGCCCAATGTGGGGGAGAGATAAAGCCCAACGTGGGGGTAGAGAGATTGAGCCCAACATGGGGGGAAAGATTGAGCCCAACATGGGGGGAAAGATTGAGCCCAACATGGGGGGAAAGATTGAGCCCAACGTGGGGGGAAAGATTGAGCCCAACATGGGGGGAAAGATTGAGCCCAACGTGGGGGGAGAGAGATTGAGCCCAACATAGGGGAGAGATCAAGCCCAACACGGGGGGAAAGATCAAGCCCAATGCAGGGTAGAGACTGAGCCCAAACAGAGGAGAAATCAAGCCCAACACAGGGGAGAGATTGAGCCCAATGCGAGGGAGAGACTGAGCCCAACATGGGGGGAGGGATTGAGCCCAATGTGGGGGAGAGATCGAGCCCAACGCGGGGGAGGGATTGAGCCCAATGCGGGGGAGAGACTGAGCCCAACATGGGGGGAGAGATTGAGCCCAATGTGGGGGAAAGATCGAGCCCAACGCGGGGGAGGGATTGAGCCCAACGCGGCATAGAGACTGAGCCCAACATGTGGGAGAGATTGAGCCCAACGCGGGGGAGAGATGGAACTCAAGACAGAGGAGAGATCGAGCCCAAAGCGGAGGAGAGATCGAGTCCAACACTGGGTAGAGATTGAGCCCAATGCCGGGAGAGAGTGAGGAGAAAGTGAGGTCTGCAGATGCTGGAGATCAAAGTTGAAACTTTATTGCTGGAACAGCACAGCAGGTCAGGCAGCATCCAGGGAACAGGAGATTCGACGTTTCGGGCACAGGCCCTTCTTCAGGAGAGAGTGAGCCCTTGTGGGGAAAGCCAGCATAGAGCAACTGCAGGCCCTTGGCTAAAGAAGGACTGTAATTTGAAACTTTTAATGTTATTTCTTATTCAATACTTTATATTGACAAGAACTGTAATGTCGAACTTTTAATTTATTTCTTTATTTTTCTACATGTTATCTAAGACTTGTACCTAGGTACCTTGTAGCTAAGATGGCTCTGTGGCAGATTGTAAACTTTTCACTATACTCCTGTATCCCTGTACTTGAGTACAAGTGACAATAAAACTTAATTTTAATTCTAATTCTCATTATCCCATTACATTCTGATGCAATTTATTTGGAATGTTAACTTTTGGAGTATCAGGTATTTATGAACTTGCTGCCACAATTCTAGTACAAAGTCTGGAGTGAGACTAGTCCCAAGGGATGCTAAAATGTCCCCAGCAAATCAGTGCTTCCTCACAATCACGAGCACTTACGTATTTATGAAGATGACATTGAAGACGGATGGAGTTGCAAAACAAGCGATAATGTGTCAGTCAAATGCATGTTGGGTGTGTCAAACACCGGGTGGCAAAAGTGGATTCTGCTTGTTTTGACTTCCCAGCCAAGTTTTGTTTCAGTCTCAATTTTGTCTTACGTTATTCAAATTTGAGTAAAGAAATATCGCCGGACTAGAAATATTAACTGGTTCCCTCTCCTCAGATTTTGCTGGACTTGCTGAGTTTCTCTAGCAATGTTTCTTTTTGCCTTAGACAAAATGGTTGTGCTAAACCTTTGGAAATCAGCGATTAGGCCTCAGCTGGAGTATTGTGTTCAATTCTGTACATCGTACTTTAAGAAGGAAGCCAAGGTGCAGAATAGGTTGACCTGAACGGTATCATGGATAAGATATTGAATTACATGTTGAGATTGGAGTGGCTGCAGCTAATTACCCAAAAGCAAAAAAGTGTAGCGATTTTCAAAAACATATTATTACCTTGAGTTAGTCCATTAACATTTAAAAAGGAATTTGAACGTCTAATTATCATCTGAGAGATTTATATCACAAGAGTTTAAGCAAAATCTTTATACCATAAAAGAATAAAACAAGTATTTAATACTACGAATTTTTGTAAACACATTCTTTACACTCAAAACTCTCAACAGGTCACTTTCCATTCTATTTTATTTCCACTCAAGAACCCCTCTATATGTTTGAGAAATTGTTCCTTTTACTTTTTTTGGGACCAAATAAACAAGCTCTGAGCAATCCAGTTTCATTCTTCACAACGTTCCTGCTGTTCTCTGAGGAACGTGATTTCTTGGAGCCTTCCACGGCCAGACTTCTCCCACGGCTCGGCCATGCAACAGTTTCTTCCCCCAAGCCATCAGGCACCTTAACACAGTATAATCGGACTCTTTCCCATCTGAAATTCTTTCTTATTGCTACTAGGGAAATGTCTATTATTCACCATTCTTCTGTTACACTGTAACTTGGATGTTTTGCACTTTCTTATGCACTTTATGCCATATATGATTGTGTAGTTGTGTTGTCCATGTAGCACCCTTGGTGTATATGGTGCTACATGTTTTTACTGAATCAGTTGTATATGGTAGAAATGACAAATAAAAAGCTACTGTGCTCGAACATTTGGCCAAATTATCTCCAAATCTCTTTAAGCAATTGCCCAGTGAAACCTTACTCAATCATGTGCTTCAATGCCTTCTTGCTTGGTGATCTAATACAACCCCTGGTGGCTTTCCCTCTCTGCTTATTTCCAAACTATTCCATCCTCAGGCCTAAATTGGCTGCTTCAAAGCTGCTTTTTGCAAAATGTCCACATGGCACACCTGGAATATCCAAATCGAGACTTCAATTCCCAAATTTCTCCTCTGATCTGAAAGGTATATGGATACTTTAAAATCTTCCCATGTTTACTTGTTGCTTCCAAACTGTTTTTTGAACTTGGAAGTGTGGGGATAATGACAATCCTATGAGACTGACTGGCTCGATTCCAGCAGGATAACTGAACCACCTCCAGTTTGTGCACCTCTGCTTCCATCCCTTTACGGAGCAGATACCATCGTTCAAATAGCAACTAATTAATTATCTTGGGGTTTTTACCATCGAGGCAAAAGTGAGGACTGCAGATGCTGGAGATCAGAGTCAAGATTAGAGTGGTGCTAGAAAAGCACAGCAGGTCAGGCAGCATCCGATGAGCAGGAGAATCGATGTTTCGGGCAAAAGCCGGAATCGGGTTTTTACCATCTGCCTGCTCTTAAAAATGTCAATCCCTACAACACATGAATCACAAAAAGTCAATGTTTTCACAGCAAAAGTAAATAATTTTGATAGACCAACTAAGTTGGAACTATTTCCACAGTAGAAGAATTGTTGATAAATAGCAAAGGCAGATTTAAAGTGGTTGACAAAAGTATTGGAAGAAACATTACTCTATACAGATAATTGGTGCAATCTGGAATGCACTGTCTGTAAGGATGGTGGAAGTGAATGCAGAATCAACATTGGAATTGGATGAAGAGCTGGAATTGAAACATTTTCAGGGCTATGAGGAAGGAACAGAGTAGTGGAACTGGTTAGGTATTCTCCAAACAGCTAGCACAGAGAAAATACAGACCATAAAACATAGGATCAGGAGTAGGCCATTCAGTCCCATCAACCTGCGCCACCATTCAACAGGATCATGGCTGGATTGATAGAATCTCAATAGTATGGTAGCAGGCCATCCTGTCCCACTCTATCTTTGTAACCCTGCATTGCCCATGGCTAATCCACCTAGCCAGCAATCCCTGAATGCTACAGGCAACTAAGCATGGCCAACCCACCTGTCTGTGGATGATGGAAGGAAACCAGAGCACCCTGGCACAGGCAGAATGTGCAAACTCAACATTCAAACAGGGTGGGATTGAACCCAGGTCCTTGACACTGTGAGGCAGCAGTGCTAACCACTGAGCCACCATGCCACCCCATATTGAGTAGATATTGTTCATACCCACCTGCCTACCTTTTCTGTTCCTGTAAACTCTTGATTCCCCGACTGACCATTGAAATTCTTGAATAGGTCCACCACACCTTTTCTCTGACAACATTGTCTGAATTACTATATACCAAGAAAGACTCTTGTGCAGTTTCAGATGTCTCTTTCAATTAAGGCATTGTTATTCAACTGTCGTATTCACCATGCCCACGGTCTACCTTCTGTTGGGATAATGCTGTATTGGATAGATCTCACAGCTTCCCACGTCTTTCTCTGCCAAGGGAAGTCTTTCACCTTCTGAGTTGCATTACACTGTTTTGATGTCAAGATGATGCAGGGCCCTAAATCTTAGAATAAACTTCAAAGAAAAAATTATCAGTAATTTATTACCTTACCAAAATACTTTTCACTGTGATGTGTCATTGAACTGTTGCCATTCCGGAAATCAATGTTAAAACTGGATTTAGTTTTAAATTTAAGACTGTTTGTAGGGTACAGAATCAGATATCAGAATGTTATCATGTGAATTATGCATCTTTCCCAAACAGCACAGCACAGACTATTGGTACTGATTGAGGTCACGTGAGGAAGTTTTGGTTGATGTCAGAAATACAGTATTTACTTCCTGCAATTTGTATTACTTGTGTCAATGGGAGAAACTTTCCTTTCCTAAAATTTTCCAGCAATTAATCACTGCTTCAAAAGAGGCTTCTTCAAGTACATCTTGGTACAACCAAAGCAAGATAAATGAACTTGGCAATTTTTGAATGAAAGGTCACTTGTTGTTTTCAGAAGCGATAAATTATGCTGAGAGGCCAAAGCCCAGAGTGTAACAGCAGAGTTGAAAAGAGTAAAGTGAAAGACAAGATAAATCAGTGATGAAGTCATAGAACTGCAAACCTGGGTTGCATAATCATACTTAAACATTATTTATCTGAAAACAAAACGTGTGCACATTCTATCCTTCAGACTTCCGATTCATTGTGTTTTTGACATTATGTACTAGCCAATGCAAATTCCATGTCAGATTGAAAGAAGCTGATGCATTGGTTTGGAAACTATCCAGGAGCAGAAGGTATAATGCTAGTCATGATCATTTGGATGATTTATAAATGAACAAAACCTGTGTTTACTTAACATCGAAGAGATATCGTAGTCCATAGCCTGTTTACTGTCTGGCATTTTGGGTTCTACCAGGAACATGGAGTTTCTGAGTTCATGTATGCTTTGGACCAAACTTGGTCTAAAGAGTTGAAAACTTCGAAATTGAACTCAGCGACATATAGGAAGACATTCTCTCCTGGTCGGAGGTATATGCAGCATTATAGAGGTACCTGTTGAAAGCCGATCATCTCAGTCCCAGAATATCACTGCAGCAGCTCCCCAGGCCAGTGGCCTAGACCCAACCAGCTTCAACTCTGTCTTCCTCCAGCCTAGCATCAGGAGTGAGGGTGTTCCCAGATAATTACAAAGGGCTGAATCAGATTTTTTTTTATCTAAGTGCCAGATTTCATAGAGGGTTTCTCTCTTTGAGGTCTGGAGTGCTTTCTTACTATCTCTAGGCAACCTCACCTCATTAAAGGCCAGCCTGGTCACTATGGCACCCTTCCTGGTTGATTCTAGCCCTGTTCTACCACCCACGATTCCCAGGACAACTTGCCACTCACTAGATATCCCCGAAAGACTGGCTTACCTGATGCTCCTGCCATATTTAACTGCCGCCGTGCAGCTGGACAAGGGTAGGTATCCCAGCATTACCTTCACTGTCAACAGATTGGCATAGAAGCCACGGGCAAGGACTAACAGCATGGAGAAAACCACCTGTGACTAGCATTGGGACTCTAAACATGTTCAATGTGTACCCACTGCACATGGGTGATGAAGTATTTGCAAGTTAAACATTGCCGCATTTCACAAGCTTGTATTTGCTGCTTCAGAGTCCTACAGTCCAGCAGATATGGAGTCCACACATTACCCCATCAAACGAACACTAACTCTGCCCAGCCTGGGCATTGTCCCAGCAATTTTCCACTTATGTCCTTCTCCTCCCTCATTCTTTGCCTCTTCTTCACTCCCACGCCTTGAATTCAGAACTTCTTTCAGTAGTGAGGTCCCCTTTTCCCTGATAGCTCTCCTCATATCTTCTCCACTACACCATGCGTGGAACCCCCAAGACAATATTCACTTCAGGCCTCTGACTGACCTTGACAAGCAGACCCTAGACATGACTGACCCATTCTCTTTGCCCATGACTACCAGAAATGACCCAAGCAAGTGACTGTCACTCACTCCCCAGACATATTGCCTGACAATAGACAAAAACAGAAATTGCTGGAAAATTTCAGCAGATCTGGCAGCACCTGTGTTAAGAGAAATCAGAGTTACCATCTCAGGTCCAGTGACTGGTTTCTGATTTCCAGCATCTGCAGTTCTTTTGGTTTTACCCCTGACAATGACCTACCCAAATGGACACATAACTATGGCCAAGACCATGAACTGTGTGCTGACTACTTAATTCACTTGTGTGACCTGGGTGTCGCTGGCTGGGCCAATGTTTATTGCCCGTTCCTAGTTGCCCTTGAGAAGGTGGGGTTGGGCTGCCTTCTTAAACCACTGCAGTTCATGAGCTGTAGGTAAACTCACAATGTCATTAGAGAGGCAATTCCAGGATTTTGATCCAGTGACACAGAAGGAATTGTGATATACTTCCAAGTCAAGATGGTGAGTGACTTGGAGGGGAAATTACAGGGGTAGGTGTTCCCATGTATCTGCTGTCCCTGTCCTACTAGATGGAAGTGATCATGGGTGTGGAAGGTGCTGTCTGAGGTGAATTTCTGAAGTGCATCTTGTAGATAGTACACTGCTGTAGAGCATCGGTGGTGGAGGGAGTGGATGCTTGTGGAAATGCACACAGGACTGTACCTATGACTGATAATACTGGGACCCCCTGACTGACAGTAACCCTCCTGGACTGAGGATTACCTTTCCCCTCCTTACTTTCTTATGTGGCTATTTCACTGAATTAACATGCAGTGCATTTGCTGTGCATACAGTTGGCACATTCTATATGCGTTAGACTGATTTCTTGCCGTGGAACAAAGTGTACCTCCTCAGGACAGATCTTTACTGACAAGCAGCCTGTGTTAATCAGAGAATCGTAGAATCCCTCTAGTGTGGAAACAGGCACTGCGGCCCAACAAGTCCACACCGACCCTCTGAAGAGTATCCCACCCAGACCCATACCCTTACCCTATTACTTTACATTCACCCCTGACTAATGCACCTAACCTACACATCCCTGATCACTAGCATGGCCAATTCACTTAACCTGCACATCTTTTGGATTGTGGGAGGAAACTGGAGCACCTGGAGGAAACCCACGCAGACACGGGGAGAATGTGCAAACGCCACCCAGACAGTCACCCAAACCTGGGTACCTGATGCTTTGAGGAAGCAGTGCTAACCACTGAGCCACCATGCCCCTCCCACACCCCCAGTGTGGTTGCAAAGAAAAGCTTATGAAACTGGCAGTACTGAGAGCCTGAATTGAGAGGGCTCGAGAGGCAGAATTGCCTGCTCCTGGTTATTACAAGATTCTACTTATTGAGTATATGAATAGGAAGCGTTTAGAGGGACATGGTCCAAATGCTGGCAAATGGAACTATATTAACTTAGGATATCTGGTTGGCATGAATAGGCTGGACTGAAGGGTCTGTCTCCCTGCTATGCAACTCTATGGCTCCGTGACTGTAGTGCTCCATTGTTCTGTTCTTTGTTTGTCTGAGTCTGTTTACAGTGAATGCTCAAAATGCTTGCTTGGTTAAGTCTGCATGTGGACTCCCCTCTCAACATATTACTCCAGATCCCATGGGCCCTAATCTTGTGCAGCCATTGTCCAATTCATGCTGAAGGTCACTGAGTCAGACCTACCTTGGTGCACAGAGCTGAGGAAGAAGAATTACTCATAGACAACAATTAACTCAGAACAATCATTATCAGAAGCTGCAAACAAACAATAAATGTGCCTTTCCCTGAAGAAAATGTCATGCTGCAAACAAAACGCTTCATCTGATGTTTGCAAAACATGCAAAAAGGTGTTGAGAAAAAGCGCAACTGTACCTTTGAATTTTTGTTCTTCTGCTGAAATTCAGTGGCAATGAAGCCTGAAGCATTCATTACATGTATTTTAAATTTTCATTTGCAGGAACAGGAGCTCAGTGGCTTGCCATGCTAGAAGCATGCTAGGAACTCTGAAGAGCGCCTTGCCAGAGCAAACAATAACACCAAATGTTTTGCTTGGCTATTTCTAACATGTCATCGCTGTGATTTGTATAAATTAAAACCAAAAGCAATGCTCATATGGGTTTAAAAAAATGTTACCTGTGCCAGGGGTGATGCAGTGTACACTGCTCTGAGGGAGCTTCAGGCACAGGGTAGGTCCCTGAGCAATTCACAGTGATGTGTTGTGATTTGTTCAGACAGCCAAGCTGGAATTCCAAGGTTTGAGTCCAGCTTGGAACAATGGATTTCGAGAGTCTAAAATATGGTCGAAGATATCACCGGTTTTGATAGTTCCAAGTAGGGTTGAAAATATCCTGGATTTGAATTTCAATTAACCCTATACTTTACCAATAAGAAGAAAGTCTGGGAAGAGGTAATCTCAAGCTCAGCATACATGGCAATAGCATTCATAGGAATTCGTGATATGGTGAGAATTAGAAAGCTTTACATTTGGGAAATGAAGAAGCCAAAGTATATTTTAAAAATTGCTTTTAGTCAATTTGTTCAGACATGTCATAACACATCTCTGGAGCAGGTAGGAATTGCACCCAGACCTCCAGGTCAGGAGTAGGGTCAGTACCATTACCCCACAAAAAACCAACTCGTGTAAGTGTTTGGAATTAACTTGTTTAGACATGTTGCAACACATTCCTGGTGTAGGTGGCACTTGAACCCAGATCCTCTTTAGGAATGGACACTACCACCAATCCACAAGAGCTCTAAATGCACCAGCTGTCAATATGTACTTGTGATCAGCTACATTCACTATTAGCTAAATAGGTTAGCACTTAATAATCATTAACAGTGAACTAGCTAGCAGCCAGAATAATCGCTTCAACAGAGTTGTATTTAGAGTTTCTTCTTTGCACTTAAGCAGATTTAGTTCTCTGTCTTTCTCCTGTCATTGAAGTATCCTCCACAGGAGAGATAATTTACTTAGCTTTTCACTAAACATAGATTGTATATTCCACCCAAGTGACTAATAACGTGTTTAAGGTGCTTAATAAAGCATCACCCCTATATTCTTAAGGGCATTTTGGAATGGGAACTAAATGCTGTCCTAACCAGCATTGTCCACGCACTTGTAAAAGAATAAAATACATCTGTAACACATAATTTGTGTGTATCTGGATTATTCAACAACATACATTGCTCTCAATTTAAAATGAAACTTATTCTTACTCTTGCACAAACCAGAATAAATCTACAGTTTTAGAGCAAAAAGCACATACTTCCTTCATTTCCTGCCTAATCAGCAACCTCAGTCCAGTATAATTTGCCCTCTTTAACTAAAAGACGGCACACAAAGATCATACTGCATGCACACTCTGTATCTATCGATACAGCAATATTTGCAATAGTTGTTGATGACACCAAACTAAATGCTCATAAATAAATAATTACCCAAATAACTGCTTGCTAGTTCAGAATGTAACCACCACTAAAAAGAATCATAAAATCAAAGCATTTCATCTTGTACTCATCAGGCATGAAGCACAAGAAAGACACAATTTTAGAGGTAGCATTTTATATAGCATGAGAATATAGTGCTGACTGATTGGGCTACAGTAGACATTGAGATGCACTAGCACTATTACTGTCTGAGTTAAAGGATCACATTCAAACTGGAGAGAATGGAGTACTCCTCACTCAGATCTCCCTGAGTCTTCTCAGCTCTAAGGAAAACAAAAACTGAAAGAACTGTGGAATTATCTTTGATTCCTCTCCACAGATGCTACCACACCTGCTGAACTTTTCCAGCAACTTCTATTTTTGTTTCTGATTTACAGCATCCACAGTTTTTTCGATTTTTATAATGATGAATCTCTTCTGCACCCTCATTCCTGATGAAGGGCTCCAGCCTGAAATATCGATTTTCCTGCTCCTCGGATGCTGCCTGACCTGCTGCGCTTTTCCAGCAAAACACTCCCAACTCTGATCTCCAGCATCTGCAAATCTCACTGTCTCCTCTTCTGCACCCTGTCTAGTGCATTCACATATACCTACAGTATGGTACCTTGGTGAGTGTTAGCACACAATTGGGAACGGGGGATCGGTCTGGGATTTAAAACAGAAACTGGAAGAGGATCGCTAAAGAGTTAAGTCTTCAGCATCTTAGCTAACGACAATTGCATGATTAATACCATCAGAAGATGAGAATAAGAGTGTGAAACTCCAAGTTGTGGACTCTCGATTGTTAATTTGGTTTTGGAGAAGTATAACTTTTACAGGGTAATTTTACCACTCCAGCATTCTCTGTGGGGAGGTGCACTCAAAATGAATGTAAACAACAGCCAGGTTAGAGCTCTACAATGTTAATTCTCCAATCTGTGCTCCCTTCAAAGTAGATTCCCGATTAAGAGCATGGAATTACCCTACAGGCTAATTGAAGTGCATTACTTCCATCTGTAGGACTGGTCTGGTGCAAAAAAAACTGTATTAGACACAGGAGATACTGGAAATTTCTGCCATTTGTGACCTCTGTTATGTCAGGGAGACTGAAGACAAACTGAGTGACCATTTTGAGGAACATTTCTGTTTAGTCCAATGGCATAATCCCGAGTTTCCAGTTGCTAGTCATTTAATTCTTGAGCTTGCTAAAGTTTCTGTCCATCATCTGCTGAGACTTCCAGGGAAACTCAGTGCAAGTTTCCAGAATCAGCACCTTATTGTTCGACTTGGACCTTCTGGACTCAATGTTGACATCAGCAACTTTAGGTCATAACTTCCGCCTCCCCCTCGTTCCACAGGCTTTTAGTTCTCCTTCTTTTTGTTTGACTGGATTGGTCTCAACTTGATGCTTTTTTTAATCCCCTCATGTTACTTTCCGATGGCTTTTGTGCATTAATTTATGCCTCACTTGAATGAAGCCTTTGTTTCTTCACTATAACCATTACCATTCTGTCGGTTGTTGTATCATGTAATTCTTAATTAAAATCTGATCTCCCTTACACTCTATCCAATTACAGAGCCTAATTTGTCCCTACCCTTTCTCCTTCTTTTTGTTTGACTGGATTGGTCTCAACTTGATGCTTTTTTTATCCCCTCATGTTACTTTCCGATGGCTTTTGTGCATTAATTTATGCCTCACTTGAATGAAGCCTTTGTTTCTTCACTATAACCATTACCATTCTGTCGGTTGTTGTATCATGTAATTCTTAATTAAAATCTGATCTCCCTTACACTCTATCCAATTACAGAGCCTAATTTGTCCCTACCCTGTCCTTAGTCTTAATCCTGTCCCAATGCACTTTCACACGCTAAAATGCCGTTACAATTTTTATCTCTCTTTTGTTCTTATAAGAAGTAATTTAACCTGGAATGGTTAGCTGTTTCTCTCCATGGAAAGGTGCCTGATTCGTTGAGTTTTCCTTGCACTCATTTGTTTAAGTTAAAAATCACACAATACCAGGTTATAGTGCAACAGGTTTATTTGGAAGTACTAGTTTTTGGAGCACTGCAGGCTACCTGATGAAGGAGCAGTATTCTGAAAGCTAGTGCTTCCAAATAACTCCATTGGACTATAACCTGGTTCTGGATGTGGGTTTGCTCACTGAGCTGGAAGGTTTATTGTCAGACGTTTTGTCACCAGGCTAGGTAACATCATCAGTGAGCCTCCTTTCTATTTATGTGTTTAGATTTTCTTGGGTTGGCGATGGCAGATCCTTTGGTGATGTCATTTCCTGTTCTTTTTCTCAGAGAGTGGTAAATGGGGTCCAAGTCAATGTGCTGGTTAATAGAGTTACAAATCTTCTCAAAACTTTCTATAACCTGGTGCTGTGTGATTTTTAACTTTGTCCATGCCAGTCCAACACAGACTCTTCCACACCATTGTGTTTAAATGTGCCTTTTGAGTTGGTTAGTGTAGTGTTCACTTGTTGTTTACATGAATCTGGTAATCTGCTAACTAATGCATGCTCCATGTGCTTGATTGCATGGAGCAGGCATTTTAAAGTACTATGCAATTTATACAAATTAGCGTTATTTCTACACTGCTCTGCAATATACAAAATATACAATTGATAGCACTGCAATGAGACATCAAATGTAAAGCTACTTTC
Organism: Chiloscyllium plagiosum; assembly: GCF_004010195.1. Classification (NCBI taxonomy): domain Eukaryota; kingdom Metazoa; phylum Chordata; class Chondrichthyes; order Orectolobiformes; family Hemiscylliidae; genus Chiloscyllium; species Chiloscyllium plagiosum. The sequence continues at coordinate 47,782,859 of NC_057732.1, read as the reverse complement.
TCATTTTTTTGTGGGAATTCCATTTTAAAGATGATTCTGAATTCAGCAATTTAGCCCTTTGCCTCTTTTGCATGAATTTCTTTTTTTGCTATTAACATAAGAATATAGCATTAGGAACATAGGCCATTTGGCCCTTAAAGTCTGTTCAATCACTCAATGAGATTGTCCTAACTCCACACACTTGCCTTTGGCCCATATTCCCTAATACCTTTGCTTAACAAAAATATCCACCTCAGGTTTGAAACTAACAACTGATCCAACATCCATAGCTATTTGTGGGAGAGAGTTCCAACATCTACTAACCTTTATTTGTTAAAGTGCTCACTAACATCTCTCCTGAACAGTCTGGCCCTACTTCTTGGACTATGTCCTCTAGTTCTAGAATCCTCAATCAGTGGAAATAGTTTATCATTGTCTAGCCTGTCTTTTCATGTTAATATCTTGAAGACTTTGATCAGACCACCCCTTAACCTTCTAAATTTTAGAGAAAAAAGCCTAATTTGTAATTTCTCCTCATAATTTAGCCCCTGAAGTCCAGATATCATTCTTGTCAACCTACGTTGACCTTCCTCCAAGGCTAATGTATCCTTCCTCAGGTGTGCTGCCCAGATCTGGTCACGTGACTCCAAGTGGGGTCTAACCAGGGTAATGTATAGCTCAGCATAACTTCTGCATCCTTCTATTCCAGTCCTTTAGATGTAAAGGCCAGCATTCTATAAGCTTTTTTGATTATTTTCTTCATCTGTTCATGATATTTGAAATATTGATGCACCTGAAGCCCAAGTCTCACTGTTGTGTTGTGTTGGTGGCCCCTTGATCCTTTAATGACCTGTGGTTAGACGACAAGTTGACCACATCTTCCTGAATGTAATTGACGCTGCCCAGTTGTATTCAGGTCAATCGAATTTTACACAAATGGTCTCAAACAGGTTTCAATTTCTGAATTTGCTGTAGTAAATACAGTGTATCAGGCACAAGCCCCTTGATGTCACTACTTCTGTCTTTATCAAAATAGTGACCTCAACGTCTGTTGTGTTCATGCTCAAATCGCTGCTTTATATTGCTAAAGATATCCATACATGGCCCAATGAGAGTCTTGCATCGAAATAAATGAGAAGCCTTTCACTTCTGGAGAAGAGAATGGCTGTTCTATAATTGAAGGGACTGGAGGAGTGTATTCATTGTTTGTGTCTGTGATGTAAAAGATATGTAATAGTGCAGCCTGCTTCCACCTTGGTCCTTGGCACACTGTAGTGATGATAAGGGGTGACATGTGAAACAAGCGTGCTGGCTACTGGCTAATGAGCTTCTCAAGAGGGAATTAAACATGACAGCATGGTCCTGATTGAACAAGGTTTTGTGAAAGGCACTGTCCCTTAATAATTGTTTATCTTGATAAGATAAACCATGAGACAAAGGGACATCAATGTGACTTTAGCATTGAATCATGATCTTTGAGCATAAAGTGCTGCAAGCCATTGGGAAGATACTGAGTGCAAAAAAGGGGAAGTGTAGCAAACAGGTCTAACAATGGGGAGATCCTATGGGGAGACAAACAGGTCATGCTCAAAATAAAGCAATTAAAGCGACAAATGTTTTGGTTGTCCTCAAGTTAATCACCCGATTTGAAGAAAAAAGACTTTATCACCCATAGATTTAGATTATACTTAATCATTCACAGGCTATTATTGTGTAACATAATTATAGTTGAGCAAGTGTAGCAATCAACAAAAATGCGGGCACCAGCGTTAGCTGGGATGTTGTAAGCATTAACTTAGCAATGATGAAGGAACTGCAACAAGACCAGAGTCAGGGTAATGGCTGACTTGGAGGAAAATGAGGAGGAAATGAGGTTCTCTGAATATCGCTGCTCTTTTCCTTTTTTGTAGTAGTGGTTGCCAGACTGAGAGGTTCGGTCAAGGTAACCTTGGTGAGTTTCTTCAGCACACCCTGTTGGGAGCTAAACACTATAGCCATTTGGAGGGTTTTAAGCTACAGAATTATTATGGTTCAGAAGGAGGCTGTTCAGCCCATCGTACAGGGTCTCCAAAGGTCATCTTGGCTTGGTGTTATTCTCCTGTCTTCTTCAGGTACTCCTGTACCTTTGCATGTTGTTTCTATTCAAATAATTATCTGATACCCTCTTGAAAGTCTCATTGATTCTGCAAGCAGTGTATTCCAGACCTGAATCACTTATTGTGAGAGAAAGAAACTTTTTGCATCATATTTGCTACATTTGCAAATCACTTTAAATCTGTGTCCTCTCATTCTCAAGCCTGTTATGAGTGGGAATAGTTCCTTGCTATCTGCTGTACCCTGATTTCTTGAGATTTTTATACCTTCAATCAGATCTCCTCTTAGACCTCTCCTCCTTAGGCATCCTCTAAGAATTCTCATGCGTGTCTTTGTTTCGCCTGTCCTAGGATGTGTGTGTTGTCCCAGTCAAAGTGGTATACCTCTTTGTACGTATGCATAGAAACTAGTGGATCATGTCTTTTGGTTGTCAGTTGGTGTTTATGTATCTTGGTGACAAGTTTCCTGCTAGTTTGGCCAATGTACTGTTTTTTAAAATTCTTGCATGGTATCTTGTAAATGATGTTAGTTTTGCTGGTGGTATCTAATGGATCCTTTAGGTTCATTAATCACTGTTTAAGTGTGTTGGTAGATTTGTGAGCTACCATGATGCCAAGGGGTCTGAGTAGTCTGGAAGTCATTTCTGATATGTCTTTGATGTAAGACAATGTGGCTATAGTTTTTGGTTGCATTGTGCCTACTTGTTTAGGTTTGTTTCTGAGGAATCAGCAGATTGTGTTTATTCTTAGAGGCATGACATTCTAACCAAAACTCCATCAATAAACACATCCATTTAGATCCTATCTACCTTTCCTTGAAAAAAACAACTGGAAATAACATCATCCACCTTAAGAAACCAAGACCTTTAAATAGAGAAGTGGGACATACCACCAGCATTTCACCAGAAACTCTCACTGATGATGTTACCTAGTATGGTGACAAAATGTCTGAAAACAAACCTTCAAGCTCAGCGAGCTAACTTACATATTGAACAGATATAAAGGAGGAAGAACAACAGGAAAATGACAGTGCAATCAAAAGGTCTTGAGAAAGCGATTGATGAATATGCATAAGCTTCTGTATAATAAGGTGAAATGATTTGTTGCAGTGTGATAACTAACGGCAAGACACACATCTAAGCAGATGTGCCATGATGCTTGCAGTCCACAAGTTTAAATAGAAAGCCCCAAAGGCAGAGAAGAGGCAGATCTAATTAAGAAGAAATCATTTATTTTAATAATATGATTATATGGAATCATTCTGCAAATTTCTTTCCGCTTTCTGTCTATAGTTCACTGGGATTTTAATGTTTTGCGATAGTTTTCACTATGGCTTTCTTGTTTATCTGGTCCTTCCGATCTGTCACCTGAGGTAATGGAAAGTAATGCCTTTGTAAGGGAGATCTATAATTGTATAGGTATATAGGTTCAGCTCGGATGCTAACACGGTGAGGACTTCCATGGAAAGATTGGCACTTGGAATTTGTGGTAGAATTAACGTGTGGCCATTGGTATCTAGTAACTGCTGTTACTCGATACAAGTGACAACTTCATTTGACAGATTTGATAGTAAGACATGAAAAACCAAAAGTTGCTATCAGACAATACCCTGCTGTTCCATTGAATGTGCTGCTGTAGTCTGATCAAATGGAACTTAAACAATTTTAAAAATTTTATTGCTGCATAGATTGATGAAGAAATGAAGCCTTTTTAAAATCAAGAGTAAGTGAATTTTGTGAAGCTGCAATAAGTTATATTTGCAATTTAACAGCCACATTGACCTGAAAAAAAACTTGATAAACATCTAGCCCCAGTTCTTTGAAAGATGTAAGTAATGCTGATTTTGAAAAGTTCAAAATTAATTAATTGTGCTTTATCATACAATATCCTATTCTAATTTCAACATTTATTTAATATTTTACAAGTTAAGCTTTATCCCTGAATTTTACTTCTTTCTTTGCTGACTGTGATATTTCTTCAAATTCATTGGCTAGTCAGCATGACGTGACTTCTGTTCTGAGATGCCACAGATTACCTGTAGAATTTACCGTACTGGATGAATTCTGAACACAGGACTCCACTAAAACATTTTTGGGTGTCTAAGGTGAATGCCATCCTTTAGTTCCATTTACAAAGTTGAGCTTAGGGTAACAGTCGAGGAGATAAAGGAGTGAAATTATGAAGCATTATAACCAGGTAGGTATTGATGTGTCACATGATTCTTTTCAATAGCTGATGGTCAAAAAGATCCATAAGAATTTAAGGGAACGTTAGACAAAATTCCTTAACACCGAAAGTAATCAGGATTATTTTCTTGAACCAGAATCCATGTTTAAAAAAGTTTTATTTAGCTACTGGAATTATTTTTACTCATTCATGAGATATGGATGCCACTCGCTCGACCAACATTTATTGCCCATTCCTAATTGGTTAGAGGCAGTTAAGGGTTAACCACATTGCTACATTGCTGTGGGTCTGATGTCATGTGTAAGTGAGATAATGCAAAGACAGCAGATTTCCTCCTCTGAAGGACATAAGTGAACCAAATGAGTTTTTCCATCAATCAATAGTGATTGCAATTAAGCTATTTTTTTCTAATTCCAGAATTTTATGTTGAATTCAAAGTTTACTTGGTAGATTCAATCGGACTAGGATGGCATGTGGCTCAGCGGTTAGCACTGCTGCCTCACAATGTCAGGGATCTGGGTTCAATTCCAGCCTTGGGTGACTTTGCGAAATTTGCACATTTACCCCGTGTCCGTGCGAGTTTCTTCCAGGTGCTCCAGTTTCCTCACACAGTCAAATGATGTGCAGATTAAGTGGGTTGTCCATAATAAATGCAGGGTTACAGGGATAGGGTAAGGGGTGGGTCTTGGTTGGATGTTCTTCGGAAGGTCATTGTGGACATGATGGGCTGAATGGCCTGCTTCTAAACTGTAGGGGTTCTCTGATTCCTGAGATAAAGGAGTTGACTTAACATAAATGAATAAACATGGTAGGCCATAATTCATCGGAGTTGAGAAGAATGATGGATGATTTTATTGAAGTTTCTGAGGGGGTTTCATAGGGGAGATGTTTGCACTTGTGGACACAGTTACAGACTAAGGAGTATATTTAAAACTGAGATTCAAAGGAATTTCTTCCCCTAAAAGACAGTGGATGCCTGAAATTCATTACCTCAGAGCATTGTGGAGGCTAACAGAAAATAATTAAAAAGGAGGTAGATAGACCCTTGAAGTAATAATAATTGAGAAGCTGACACAGAAGATACCAAGATCTCATTTGACCGAATGTGACATACCTCGCACATAGGAAGAAGATTGTGGTTGTTGGAAGTCAGTCATCTCAGCTCCAGAACATCATGCAGGAGTTCCTCAGGAGTTCCAAGGACATTGGGTGTCCTTGGTCCAATCATCTTTAGCCACTTCATCAATAACCTTACGTTCATCATAAGGTCTGAAGTGGGGATGTTTGTCGATGATTGCACAATGTTCAGCACCATTCTCAACTCTTCAGATACTGAAGAAGTTCAACTTCAAATGCAACACGATCTGGCCAATGTCCGGGCTTGGGCTGACAAGTGGCAAGTAACATTTGCACCACACAAATGCCAGACTATGATCGTCTCCAGTAAGAGAAAATCCGACCACCGCCCCTTGACATTCAATGGTGTTACCATTTTCAACATTCTTGGGATTACCATTAACCAGAAAATCAACTGGACTCACCATCTAAATACAGTGGCTACCAGAGCAGCTCAGAGACAAGGAAGTAAATCACCTCCTGAATTCCCAAAGCCTGTCCACCATCTCCAAGGCACAAGTCAGGAGTATGATGGAATACTCGCCACTTGCCTGGATGGATTCAGCGCCAACAACACTCAAATGCTTTACAACATCCAGGACAAACCCCACCCACTTGATTGACACCACATCCACAAGTATCCACTCCCTTCACCACCAACACTCAGTAACAGCAGTGTGTACTATCTACAAGATGCCCGACAGAAATTCTCAAAATATCCAGAGATAGCACCTTTCAAAACCACAACCACTTCCATCTAGGAGGACAAGGGCAGCAGATACATAGGAACACCACCCCCTGCAAGTTCCCCTCCAAGTCACTCACTATTTCGACTTGGAAATATATCGACATTCCTTCACTGTCGCTGGGTCAAAATCCTGGAATTCCCTCCCTATGGACATTGTGAGATGACATACAGCATAAGGAGTGCAGGAAGTCAACTTGCCACCACCTTCTCAAGGTTAAATAGGGACAGGCAATGAATGCTGTCCGATCAGCGACACCCATATCCCATGAATGAATGAAAAAAAGGAGTTGAGGCCCTGTGCAGATCATCCATGATCTTGAAGACTGCAGGTACAGGCTTGAGGGGCTGAATAGCCTCCTTCTGCTCACCATCTGCCATGGTGGGATTTAAACCATTCCCCCAGAATATTAGACAAGGGTTCTGGCTGGCTAGGAAAGTGACATTACCATTATGCCATCATTTCCCCCTGGAGAAAGAGGAATCAGGAATGAGCAGGAGAGTGGGATAAGAGTAGGTGCCTAAAGTGGATCAATATTCCAGCACAGATTTGATGGGCCAAATAGTCTTTTCCTGTGCCTTTATAATTCTATGAAATAATATCCCTGTGTGCATCACCTATTTACCTCTGGGTGAACAAGGATATTGGCTCCAATCAATTTCCAGGAGTAAAGCTGTTAATCCTACATTGTACCGTCAAAACTTTCGTTTGAATGAAGAATTAAAGGCAATTTCCTTTTACCTGTCCTGTAGGATATTAAAAGAAACACATGACATGAGTTGCAAAACACAGCCTTACTATCATGGCCAAACTAGGAGTCATGGACAACCCAAAATGAGCTGACTAATGATACCATCTCACTGCCATTTGCAGTATGTTACTGATGTCGAGTCAGGAATTTGTTTACCTATGCAAAAATTATCCACAAGTAAATCATTATCTGAAAGGCTTTGAGATGATTTGAGATGATAATATTTGTATAGATGTAAGATTAATTGTTAGAAAGGCTTACATAGTGAAGGAAATGTTCAAAGTTGCTCCCACAGAGCTTCGCAAAGAGCGGGGAAATCAAATATGTTTGGCTCTGTAAGTGTTACAAAGATTCTGGCCGTGAATGTGTATTTCTAATTTCTTTAGGCAAAAGTGCATAAATATTCACATTTAATCTATCACACTTTCCATGCAAACATTTTCAGAGATATCATAGATGCATGGTCAGCTCAATTTATGCATTTTATAAGTGAGAAAGTAACCATGGTGATTTGGTCATTAAGCAGGAAACAGGAAGGGTGGAGAGGTACTCAGAGGGGGTAGGTGGCAGAGGAGAATGGGCAGAGGGTGAGAAGTCGGGGGGTTGAGGGGGGGGGTGTTTGGAGTAAGGCAGCAGCCATGTAGAAGAGTCAGCAGGGCTCACCTCTCTGTAAATGAGCTGGGCAGGGGGTCTCCTCAATAAGATTAAAGCATTCTGGTGGTGCTTAATTTAAGCCAGCGATAGAGGCATTCTGCTGGACAGGCTCTGTGGTTTCCACTCTGAGGGACTGTCCATTTCAAAGCCTCCTAAAAGACTTCATGGCTTTAACTGGAAGCAGCTGGCCATCCCTGTGTACAGCATTTGAAATGGCCTCTTCAGACCCAACTATCATGTGTGCGTATGTTAAGGACCTTGGCTGGCAAAGATAGAAAGTAACATTGGCATCATAACAATGCACTTGCACCCTACTGGAATTTATCTGCGAGTCCCTGCCCAACTCAGCACCCTGCCTCAGTAGGATAATGGTTTCCTATAAAATGTGACCTGGAGTTCTTGTGGCACAGTGGGTAGAATCCAAACCACTGATGTTAGAAGCTCCAGATTCAAGTCCCAATCCATGACTTGATGGCCGTAGAAGGTGCATTTTCAATGTGGCCAAGTAGGTCTTTTAACAACCAATAAATCCCATCAAAAGTTCCAATGGTAAATGATAGCAACAGGAGAGTCTCTTCCTCACACTTAACACAAGGTGAAATGTCTCAAACTGTCGTCTGTGGTGGCAGGGTAATGACCAGTTCCAGGAAAGACTTACCACATAAGCACACATACAAATGTACTTTGTCTGCCTCAAACGTTGCCAGAAACATAACAGACAATATGATCAGCTATAAAAATAACAGTATGTGGTGAGATGAACAGACATTTAATTTGCTCTCATTATGGATTTACTTTTCAAAACAAATATGACTTTTAACAATATTATCTCTAATGCCGATTTCGATAGTTAATAATGAGTAAAAATCAGGCAAATCTTTTGTTCAACCAAATGCAACACAAAGGGACTCGAGATTCTCTTTGCTCATTACTACGGTCAAATATTTAATTTCTTTGATATTGTGCTGATAACAAGTATGCACGCATCTTTTCTGCTTACAACTGACCACATTACCACGCAGACGTCAAGATGTAATTTCTTTATGGCAACGCACCCATCTGACTGCTCCATATTGTTGGTGACTGTCAGTAATGACGTTGATTGGGTGCATCAGTCATTACTGGAAAGGTACGTAGGTAAAACACAATTTTGCCGGTGCATGCTGAAGTTTTTGCAAGTGAAGAGATGATTAACATTTGTTCTGAAAAACAGACAATTTTCTAAAGAATTAAACACAGTAAAGAAATTTAACAATCCAAATAAATGTTAAAACTGGATTGTATAAGACAACATAGTAGTGTTTGAAAACATAGCTGAAAGCAAAATCTATCCCATTGTGTTGTACTTTAATAAATTCCTTAAAATCTAGATATATTGTCTTCTTTCTTTCTAAAACCTACTGTCATTTAAAACCCCAACTTGGGGTGAATATAATCGCCACATCTTTATTTTTGATATGCTTAAGAACAAGGTTAAATACTTTTAACAAGTGTCCAGATTCAATTGAGTTCCCTTTGAACAAAATATAACAATAAGGCAACCACCCCCTCAAGTGAATATAAAAGTTCTTGTGGCACTCCTCAAAGAAGGGCAAGGAAATTACTTAGCGCAGACCAAATTTGTTCCTCACTGAAATAAATTATTTATTTCCTTGTTTGTGGGACCTCACAGTGAGAAATATGGCTGTCACATTTCTTTAATTACCACAGTGACTGCAGTTCAAAGTTGTGGGTGGCATGGTAGTTAGCACTGCTGCCTCACAGCGCCAGAGACCCGGGTTCAATTCCCGCCTCAGGTGACTCTCTGTGTGGAGTTTGCACAGTCTACCCGTGTCTGTGCGGGTTTGCTCCGGTTTCCTCCCACAATCCAAAAATGTGCAGTGTAGGTGAATTGGCCGTGCTAAATTGCCTGTAGTGTTAGGTTAAGGGGTAAATGTAGGGAATGTGTCTGGGTGGGTTGTGCTTCAGTGTGGACTTGTTGGGCTGAAGGGCCTGTTTCCACACTGTAAGCAATCTAAATGTACTCAGCTAGGAAATGCTTTGTGATGACCTGGCATTGTTAAAAATGTTGTATAAATACAAATCATCCCTCCCTTTCTCAATTTTGTGGCAAAATGTAAGACACTGTGCAATTTACCTTTAAAGAGATAATGAAGACATACTCCTAGTTTCTCCCTTCACCCTTAGCAAACAACTGCGTTATGAATATTTCAACAACATGGATTACCCTCTTTCCTTCTTCTAACCAATTAAATAGCTAACTTTTGGCAGTTACTTTATGCTTTTATATGGGCACATATAGGACTCCTGAAATTATGTCTTGCATTCCTAGTCTTATCCTTTTCTGTTCCTGTAACTTCCTAAGATCTCTTCCTAAGTGCTTCTTCACTGTGTGTTCCTAATTTTAATTGCTCTAACAATAGGTAACCATGTCTTCAGCTGTCTCAGCTCCAGTACTCCCTCCCCAAATCCCTTTTTGGTAGCTCAGGTTTTCTTGAAGGGAGCTCCTGTGAAACACTTTGGAATGTTTTACTCTGTTAAAGGTACTTTAAAGGTGCTATGTAAATACAAGTTGTTGCTGTGAGCACTCCTCCAATTTTATGGGCAGGAAGGGTTCCCACTCTAAAGGGCTGCAGTTTGCAAGTGATGCCTGTAATGATTGGAATGAGGTTAGGCATGCGGACCTTTTAGAATATGTGTTCCCCAATTGGGGCTGTTTACCTGGCTGACAGATATAAATAGGAATGTCAGGGGTACTGCTCACAGTTGGAGCCAGCTCGGAGTTAGCTGGGTCAGTATCATGTCCCATGCACGTGTAAATAAAGGATGACTTGGTGACAGGATACTGCCCATCATGGAGTTATTTCAATGCCCAAAAAACTATTCTGCACATTACTTTAAAAGTTGCTATGAATCTTTCTGTTCTTCAACAATCAAAAATACCAAAAGAAATAAAGTTAAGAAATTTAACAAAAAATCCAGCAGTGAAACGAGAAATGAATTTCTTACACAATAAAAGTTAAAACTTAAAGGCTGTTGAAAATTGATTATCTTAAAATAGAATTGGATAGATTCTTGAAAGAGGAATGTTTTCGAGGCTTTGCAGAATGAGCTGGGGAATTTGATAAATTGGATAGCTTTTTTCAAAGGCAGGTACATAGATGATGGACAAAATGGCTTCCTCTGCACTGTCTGATCAATCAACTCTATTTTCTTGTAGAAAGAAGGTATTCCATTTCTAGAGACCATACTGGGACTTGGTAGAGATTGCACCATCACACAAGTCTTCACTATATTTAACAGCCTCTCAGAAACCTCAATAAAGAAAAGAATGAAAATTCAATATTAACACAATTCATCAGAGACCATGTATGTGTCCGTGCCTGTATTGGGCTATAAAGTCTAAATTCCAGTCCTACAAAGATGTTTTATAATATGTCAAAACAGGTTAAGGCAAATTCATAAAGACTTCAATCTGCCATAGATGTCCACTTTTATTAACTGCTCCTTGAATATTACCTTTTCCTGTTTCTTATCCCATGTCAAAAAAAAAAATTGCACATGTGAACCCAACATCTGAAAACTATGTGGTGCTACCTTAGTGTCAAGATTTGGAGATGTGGTGTTGGACTGGGGTGTACAAAGTTAAAAATCACACAACGCCAGGTTATAGTCCAATAGGTTTAATTGGAAGCACTAGGTTTCGGAGCGCTGCTCCTTCATCAGGTTGTGTCCTCCACAACCACCTGATGAAGGAGCATCACTCCGAAAGCTAGTGCTTCCAATTAAACCTGTTGGACTATAACCTTGAGTTGTATGATTTTTAGCTTAGTGTCAAGAGATTGTGAAGGTTGTGACTAGAACTGTAGGACCAAAAGATGGAAGAGAAAGCAATTCAGACCATCAAGTCTATTCCATCATTCAGTGAGATCATAGCTGATGCTTTAAACATTTACCCCACTTCCTCATAATTCTTGATCCCTTACTGCTTAAAAATCTGTCTATCTCAGCCTTGAATATACTTAATGACAAAGCCTTGACAATCTTCTGTGGTTAAAAAAAATCACTAATTCACTATCCACTGAGAGAAAGAAACCTCTTTCTCAAATTTATCTTAAATAGGATTTCCTTTACACTGAGATGATGCCCTCTCGTCGTAGATACTCCCACATCAGAAGACAATCTCTTCGCATCTACTCTGTCAAGCCCTTTAGGAATTTTATATGTTTCAAATGGTCTCCTCTCCATCTCTCCATCTTCTAAAGTCCAATGAATACAATTAAAACCTACTCAAACTCGCCTCATAAGAAAACCCCTCCACACCTGGGTCAATCAACCAACATTTCTCTCGACTGTGCCCAATGCCAATTATCTTTCCATATATAAGGGGAACAAAACTGTTCACAGCATTCCAGTTATGGAAGAATTTTAGCAAAGATCCCTATTTGTGGACTTCATTCTCTTAGAAATAAATGTGAACAGTCCATATACATTCCTATTACATGCTGAACTTGGATGGTAACTTTTGTATTTCATGATCAATGACTTCCAAAAGCAGAAGTGCTGCAACTTTCTGTTGTTTTTCCCCATTTAAATAATATTCAACTCCTCTATTCCTCCTGCCACAGTGTATAACACCACATTTTCCCACACTATATTCCATCTGCTAAGTGTTTTTCCCCACTCACTCATCCTGTCTATGTTTCTCTGTAGACCAAAAGCATTCTCAGTACTTGGCTTCCCACCTACTTTGTGTTATGAAGGTTGCAAGGGGTACTGCACCTTTAAGAGAGTTGAAAGCTAGCAAGGACTCAGAGAGGCACAGGGACAAGGTAATAATGTAATGCTTGGTCAGAATAGCTAGCACTGGCTGGGATGCTATGAGACAAAAACAAATTCAAATTCGGCCAATCAGTTTACATTATGCCCCAAGATACTAAACTCCAATCAAGTTTGAATTTGATATTTTGACAATATTAAAACCAATGAAACGATCTGATGTTTTGAGGTATAAAACTGGGAAAAAATTGAACAGTTGGGAGATAACTGCCAAAAGACAAACAGATGTAGGCTGCTAGTCAGAACTCTCTGATAGGTATCAGTCTGGAGAAGGAGTTTGGACAGAAAAAAAACATCTACACCAACCTGGAGAGCAAATCTACAGAGGAAGATACAAGGAGAGGATTCAACAGCTGATTGTTATTGAAATTTGAATTTTTCTCCAAATCTCTAAATACTGGTTTTATTGGACCAGAATTGAAGAGGAGAAGGTAAAATATAGGTTTAGATAAATGAGTTGTAAATAGTTGTTAGTTAATTATTCTCTATTAGACTTTAAAAAAGTTGTTAATTTTTACTATAAATAGTGACTTTTGGGATAGTTCTTTGCCACTTGAATTTTCACAGATTACCGCAAGGGTTAATCTTTTCTGTGTTGCTGGTTTAAAATAGCAGGTGGGGGTTTATCCCATGTTGTAACAGTTGTGTCACCCACAAACTTCATGACAGTTAATAACTCAGATGGTAACTGTACCAGCCATAGTAAATACAGTTAATAGTTAAATACTCATAGCTAATTGAGCAGCATTGCCCAATTAGCACTGGATTCCCACCTTGGGTGACTGTGTGGAGTTTGCACATTCTCCCTGTGTCTGCATGGGTTTCCTCTGGGTGTTCAGGTTTCCTCCCACAATCCAAAGATGTGCAAGTGAGGTGAACTGGCCACGCTAAATTGCCCCATAGTGTTACGTGCATTAGTCAGGGGTAAATATAGGATAGGGGAATGGATCTGGATGGGTTACTCTTCAGAGGGTCAGTGTGGACTTGTTTGGCCGAAGGGCCTGTTTCCACACTGTAAGGAATCTAGTCTGCATCTTAATGACATCAGACGATGTGTCATCTGATTGGACCTGAAGGAAGAAAATTCTACTAGTGTCCTGCACAACTATATCTCTGTAATAGTCAGTAAATGTAGATTGACTTGTACCAGTATGGGTTTTCAGTCCTCAGCTGTCAATGACATTTGGAATCCAGTCATAATTTACATACTAGCACAATCTCTACTTGGTATCTTGTAATTTGCTCATTAACTGTTTACCAGGGCCCTCTGTTGTGTTGGCAAGAGAGAGAGAGAGAGAGGTGGGTTGTTGGAATTGCATTGCCACTGTCATGAGAAAGATTGATGTCAGTGATTACTCCAAGTAACTAACTCATGAATGGAAAGAGGGGTTAGTCACTATAATCCCAATAATGGCCTATCACTGCAGACGTTCTGGAACATGGTTCACAGAAAATACAATGTCCTGCACCTGCCCATGAGACCTATTGTCCTGAATCAGAGTTCATATCAAGACTGGGCCTTTGAGACCTACACCCTTTGGGAGCTTAGTTAAGGTCAGTTAAGTTCCCTGGAGAAAGACAACTACATTAATTTCGACACATTGTAATTTATTGACCATGACATGTTCCAGAGCATCCATAACGTCTTAAATAAATGCAAGCTCATTCTGTAATCATTCATCACTTTGTTAATCATTAAATTGCATAAAATTCCTTGTCTTCACTTGAAGTATCTACAATGACAGGCTGAAGGGATAGCTTCCCACACTTTAAAGTAGTATTTATGCTAAGGAAATGGCAGGTAATGACCATTTCCAACTAGACTGCATCTAACCATTGATATTCAATGTTACCATCACTGAATATCCCTCTGTCAACATGCTTGGGGTTACCATTCCCAGAAGCTGAACTGAACTATCTATATAAATACATATATTACAAGAGTAGGTCAGAGGCTAGGTCACTTCTTGACTCCCCAAAGCCTGTCCACATCCACAAAACACAAGTGATGGAATACTCCCCACTTGCCTGAAGGAGTGCAGCTCCAACAGCCCTCAAGAAAATTGACACTGTCCAGGACAAAGCAACTTGATTGATTATCACATCCATAAAGGCTCACTTCCTACTGAAGGAAGTGTGTACCATCTATGAAGTGCACTGTACAAGCTCACCAAGTCTCCATGATGGTAGCTTCAAAACCCATAACCTCTCCCATCTGAAAGACAAGAGCAGCAGATAGATGGGAACACCATCACTGCAAGTTTCCTTCAAAACTGCTCACCATCCTGATTTGGAAATATATCGCCTCTCCTTCAACATCTTTGGTTCAAAGTCCCTACTTAATAGCATTGTGGGTCTACCTACAGCACATGGACTCCAGCAATTCACGAAGTTCACCACCACCTTCCCAAGGGCAACTAGGGATGGGCAAGAAGTGATGGCCATGTCCCATGCCTGAATTAAGACAATAGGCTACAAGAAAATGAAATCTTCCGTATGGTATATGGTAAAACCGAACCTCAAAGAGTGTAAGGTGATGTGTCACTTTTTGATATGTTACTGAGCACAGTGGCAGTGCTGTCTCTGCTGTCTAGTAAACTGGAAAATACTAACAATGATAGTGAAACAGCAGCAATTTGTATGGTGTGAAACATTCACTGCTGCAAAGGTCATTAATGTAAAAGAGCAATCATTCGCGGAATGTGGGCATTCATTGTCCATCCCTCACTCTGTGGTGATGAGTTTCTGTTTTGAAGATACACAAGTGGCATTCTGCATCAAAAACATTTGCTTGGCCACATCAAAGGGAAATTAAGAATTATTGACATTGGCAAGGTATTAGAGTCACACGCAGAATCATAGTTTAATTATGGCACAGAAAGGAGCCACTCAGCCTATCGAGTCAGACAGGTTCTGTGTAGAACCATCCAGTCACTTGTATGCATTGCGTTCATCATTGTGTAAGTGTCCTCCAATTTCTTTTGGGATTCATTTTTTTTTTCAGCTTCTACCACCCTGAACGGTAACAGCTTCCAAGTCATCAGCACTTGCTACATGTAAGAACAACAATTTTCCATCCCTAAAATACATCACGAGCCATTTGGAGTTTAAGTAAAATCTCACATCACCAAAATCTATTTATTGTGAAAAATTTCTTAAATTTTCAAACAACCAAATGAGGATATGAATTCACATTCTCCAGAATAATAGTACAGGCCTTTACATCACCAGTATGAAATATCAATTATGGGGTTGCTCACTCTCAGTGTAACCTCAGTGGACTTACGGTGATGGCTTCACAACTGCACATCACTTGTCGGCTGTTCATATCTAATGTTAACATCAAGCTCTTTCAGCTTGGGCCACAAGCAAAAAAAACTTTGTTCAATTTTAGTACAGTAACAGAACAACAGTCTTTGGTTGTTATCTGTCAGAGTCTGAAGATTTCCTGTGCTCTAGAAACCTTCGGCAGAAAAAGTGTACAGTGTTGACTGTGGTGAACTCACTTCTGATAAATGGTCAATTTTACCTCATTTGCTCTTTTGTGCTCATGTCCTACCCCCCAGTGTTAACTCTGGACAGGAATTGGGAGCAAGTGGACTGGAGTGGAGCAAGAAAGGGACTTAGTTCTAGAGGTGTCTGAAAAATGGTCTAATCAGGTTTGGAGTCAGATGAATTTCGAGTGACATTTTGAACCTATTTTGAACTGAGAAAAGATGTTCAATTTCTCCCCATTAAATTATTTACAAAGGAAGACATACAAGGGATAAAGTTTAATACTTACTCCCTCCAGTGCAACACAATCAAATTCTTCCTATCGTGTGGTGATCAGAACTGCACAATGATTAAAGTTTTGTCTGGTTCCAACATAACTTCCTGCTTTATGATCAATGCCATGACATAAAAAGGCAAGCATCCCATGTGCCTTCTTAACTACCCTATTAACCTGCTCTGCCACCTTCACGGATCTGTGGACAAGAACCCTCTAAAATCCCTGGGTTCTTCTGAGTTTCCTAGTATTGTGCTGGTATATATCATGAACAGTAAGAGACGCAGCACAGACCCTTGTGGTATGTCACTGGACACTATCCTCCTTTCAAACCAACATTCTTCAACCACCACCTTCCGCCACCTGTCTCTGAGGGTTACCCTGGAATTCACGTCCTTTTACCTTCTTTATCAGTCTCTCATGTGGGACCTAGTCAAAGGCTTCGCCTTTTACATCAATATTATCAATATCAATTGCTCTACCTTCATCCGTGTACTGATCACCTCCTCGGCATATGTAGTGACATTTGTTAGTCACAATGTCCCTCTGACAAAGCCATGATGACTATTCCTGACCAAGCCTGGTTTTGCCAAGTGCAGATTAATTCTCTCCTTGGGAATTTTCTCCAGTAGTTTCCCTACCACTGATATAAAACTCACTGGTCTGCAATTCTCTGCTTTATCATTACCACCCTTCTTGAAAAGTGGAACCACATTAATTATCCTCAAGTCCTTTGTCATTTCCGTTGTGGCTATGCCGTAATTGAAAATTTAAGTCAAAATCCTTGTCATTTCCTCCCTTGCCCCTCACAGCAGCCTTGGATATGACTAATCTAGATTTGTCTGCTTTTAATCCTCACAAAACCTCTAATACCACCTCAGTTGTTCTGTCAATTGCTCAAGAACATTACAGATTCTCTCCCCAAATTCTGTACTTATATCTTCCTTCTCCTGAGTGAAGGGAGAAAGTGAGGGCTGCAGATGTTGGAGATCAGAGTCGAGAGTGCGGTGCTGGTAAAGCACAGCAGGTCAGGCAGCATCAGAGGAGCAGGAGAATCCTGCTGAATTCCCACTTATACCCAAAACGTCGATTCTCCTCCTCGGATGCTGCCTGACCTGCTGTGCTTTCTCAGCACCATACTCAAGATTTCTCCTGAGTGAGGATAGAAATGCAGTACTTGCATAACACCCTACCAATATCCTCCAGCTCCACACACAGATGGTGGGCTCTACTCTTTCCTCTTCGCCGCAATACACTTACCACCCAAAGTCAACATCCCAAAGATAAAATTCAGCTAAGTTTCCCTCATGTAGAAATAAAATTGTGGCTCTCTTTGAATCTAATGGGAACAAGTCTTTCAGGAGAAAAGTCATTTCCAGGTTGAAAACATCAAAAATGCTTCTCATTTGAGGAAACCAGTGATGTTGCTGTCCAAAGGTCACAAAAGAAAAAGATTTAAATTTTATACAAGTTGATATGCTTTTTCCATTTAGTAAGTGCTGATCTTTGTATTTGTTCCTTTGTTGCTGTGGATTAAACATTTTCATATATGCTAATTAAAAATCATAATGTTTTTCTGTTTAAACGTTTTTTGCACATAAGGCTATTGCAAGATATATGCTTGAATTACATCATTGATTTTTGGTTGTATCCTTTGTCTATATTATATATTATACACATATAATATATATGTAGATATAGATGGATATACACAAACATAAAATATTTATTTCTTTGGTCTTCCTGTTGGAATAATGCATTCATATCTTTTGGTGATATGTGGGTTCTCTTAGGTTTGAGAAAGTTTAGGGTTTAAGCATATTGTGATCCATGCTTTAATGTTTTGTTGAGTTCATGGTCACTACTGTCTCTGTCTTGTTAACAGTAGTGGTTACACTTCAGAGTAGTACATGTTTAATGAAATATTATGGCATATCCTGACAGGTATGATAAAGATTTTCATAACATTTAAGTTTTTACTTTTATAGAATTTCTTCTTCTGTTAGCTCAGAACTCAAACTCATTGCATCACCTTGCATTTCTCCTGCTTGAACCCTCCAGAATGTATCAAAGCTTTTCTCATGCTTGATAAAAATTGCACATAGTCATCCAAATATAGCCAAACTAGAAATCTATATCAGGCAAGGTAATTGTGACGTTAGAAAAAATGATCCCTTCTTTGAAAGCATCATAGTATACTGACTGTCATACCATTTTTCACACTGACCTGCTTAGTATACTGTCAAATCTCACTCCTTCAGTCTGCTCTACCAGACCCTCGGACAGTATAACTTGAGCAACAATTCAGAAACATACTTCTGTAAACAAATAGCAGAGTGTCTGAAAATCTCTGAGGTTATCGTGTCATTCATAAATGCTTTGATGCTTCATGCTTCCTCTTGATTGCAATCACAAGATGGGCAGAATGGCTTCCATTTGTGCTATAAACTTGCTCTGATTCGATAATGTGTGACAATATTTAGGCTACTGTGTGTGTCCATTATCTCTTTAAGACAGTTTGCCTTTAAGGACCCCATATGCTGTGTGTATACCATGTACTGACACTGCCTGGCAGTTGGTCTACTTTATCTCTATAAGTTGCACACACACAAATCAGTTTGTTTGTTAGAGTGTTAGCTTCATAAATTACAATTTGTTCCACATTTTTAAGTAAGCCAACCCACTGAGTTAATCAGTCACCAATGAGCCATTATTTATCAGACCTGCCATAATTTAACTAGGCAGACTGGGCTGATAACTGCGCCCCACTGTTCCACAAATAATTACAAAATGTATAAAATTCCGATGGGACTTCTAGCAATGACCAATTTGCCTGACTGGCAGCTATTAGGGCCAAAAGTGATTTGATTTCATTAACAGAAAATAACTATTTATTCTAACACAATTAACTTTAACACAGGAAAATAAGGATTCTAAACCTACCTCTATCAAACTTACAGTACCCCTTTAAAGGCCCAAAATATCTACACATACTCACAGTTCAGACAGACAAAAGCTGGATGGTTTAACATAGATAATATGGGTGAAAAAAAAAACAGGCAGGGAAAACAAAACTCCAAAGATCAAAATTCTCTATCACAAGGATGGGTTAAATTGAGTTTCTTTTGACTTTAGCAATGATGATGCTCTCTAACGGTAAAGTGATGGTTTCTCTTCACTTTGATATTTGATCTGATAGACCTATGTCTTTTCTTGCTACCCTTGCTTCTTTTAAGCTTTCTCAGTTTTTCAGGGTTTTCAACCACATGATGAGGGACATATGTTCAGTTTGCAGGCTCTGGTTGTCATGCATTTACAGGGTATACAACAGACCATAGTGCAACCAATCAGAGGGCTGTCATTGGGTAGAATGCCTTTCGTTCAAAGACGGGGAGAAAGTGAGGACTGCAGATGCTGGAGATAGAGTCAAAGAGTGTGCTGCTGGAAAAGCACTGCAGGTCAGGCAGCATCCGAGGAGCAGGAGAATTGATGTTTCGAGCAAAAGCTCCTCATCAGGAATGAAGCTTATAATGCTCAAAACATCGATTCTCCTGCTTCTTGGATGCTGCCTGACCAGCTGTGCTTTTCCAGAAGCACATTCTTCGACTTTCATTCAAAGACGCTGTGTTCCATTTTGTATCATAGCATGCTCCCTCAGCTTCAATAAGCAACATTATGTTGTTTATTCAGCAATCAATTGATTATTTCAAGTTGTAAACCTCTCCTGGTATTTCAGTTGTGCAGCAGATCAATGTCCATCCCAGATTATAATCTAAAGAAGGAAAAAAAATGTGTTCCCTTACAGGCCATTACCGTTAACATGTCACAAAGGTATTTTTTGAAAAAAAAACACAGGATGCACACATTGCTGGCAAATCCAGCACTTATTGTCAAAACCTATTTGTCTTTGCCACAATTGTGACGAGTTTTATGCCTTACATAATGCAGTCTATGCATTGTAAGTACAACCCCAAAGCTGTGAGGAACGGAGATCCAGGATTGTGACCCAGCCATGATGAAGGAATGGTGATGTGAAACAAAGCTTGATCCTGACCTGAGACGCCACAAGTTATTACACATCAAATTAGATTTAACATTCAATGTGGTGGATATTAAAACCACAAGAGGGTTTGAAATGTAATAATGCTCTGAGGGCAATTCTACTGATGTAAACATTGTTACAAATAATATACTTTTTCCATTTTTCTCAGAGTGCTTCATTTGAAGCAAGCAATGATTCCCCTTTGAGCCACATAAGCATTTTTGAGACAGTCCATGGGAAAATTCGTAACAAAGCTACATTGGATACACAAAGAGCTCACAATGATGTCGTCAGCTATTTTCAGGTGAAGGTCAAATGTAAATTGAATTGTAACATTTAAGGCTGCATTCTCCCAGCTCTGTGGAAACACATTCGGAGTGAGGGAACCGGGAAAGCAAAGGGAAACCACGTCAAGTTAACTCCTGAAGACAGTCCCCTCTCTAGGACACATTTTCAAGAATGGGCTGACAAGAGATATCAGCAACCTATCCCAAAGAAGCTAGCAGGCAATAAGGCCCCAGTCAAGGTTAATAGCTCCACCCCTCAACTCTACAGCATTCCTGGCACCACATAGGCCTCAGGCTGCGTCATGAGCCAAGCAACACTGTGGGCCTGGTCACTCTTACTTGGAGGTTGGCTAGCTTGACCTTGGTGGGAAATGGATTGGCAGTGTCAGAGGGCTAAATCCTCATGTGAGTCAGATATGTCTGAAAGGATAGGTTCTCCAGCCAGCTGTTCTCATACAAATTAAAGACAGCCTTGCTTTATTAAGGGCAAATCACCTCTAATTAATTTGCCTGAGAGTTGATAAGGGTAATATGGTTGATGTGATGCACATGGAGTTGCAAAAATCATTTTGTGAAGTGCCATGTACCAAAGGTTGTTAGCAAATTTAGAGCCCATACAATAAAATGGACATTAGCAGGTTGGATACTAAATTGGCTGAATGACTGGAAATAGAGAGTCTTTGTAAACAGTTATTTTTCAGACTGGACACATGTCAGTTTTAGGACCCTGCTGTTCATGAAATATATTAATAGCTAAGACTTGGGTGTGCAGGGCACAATTTCAAAAGTTGTAGATAGCACAAACTTAGAGGCATTATGAACTGTTAGGAGGATAGTGAAAAACTTCAAATGGATTCAGATAGGTTAATGGTAGACAAGTGACAAATGCAACTTACTGCAGAGAAGTGTGAAGCAATTCATATTGGCAGGAAAAACAAGCAGAGAAAATCTGAAATAATTAAGAATGTGTTTAGTAAAGCATGGGATTATGGAGTATATTTCTATATATTATAATTAGGATTATAGAGTACAAAAATGAGGAAATAATAATGTACCTGCATAAAACGCTTATTGAACCTCACCTAGAATATTGGACTAAATTTTCTCAGCCGCTGAACAACATGGATGGTGGTGAATCAGTTGGGAAAATACAACTGGTTAAGAAAAATGAAGTTCTACATATGGGAGAACAGAAGTCCCATTTATGTAATCAAGTTTTTAATGTGAGACAATAATCACGCTAGTAAATAGTGAGACCTATAACAATGTGGTTAATCCTTAACTGCCCTCTGGGCAAGTATAGATGAGCAATAAATGTTGGCCATAAGTGATGCTCACATCCCATGAACAAATGAAAGAAGTCTAGCTACTGTCAGACATCTTGAACATGGAGAGTCAAGGAGAGAGTGGGATTGTCACTGGTTAGGAAGGATTTCATGAGGAAGGAGCTATTGTAACTTTGACAGATGTTTGGTGGAATAGCCTCAACGCATACAAAAATTCCAAAATTATGCCAGGTGCTTGGGAGAGATTTCTACAAATATTTTATGACATTACCAAGGCAAATCATAGTTAAAGAAATAATACTAGAAGGGACTTTGTCTTTTGCAATTCCACTTTATGATGGTGGCATATAATATATTAATATTATTTTGAACTTAAGTTCTCAAGTAGAAGCAAAGTAGTCTTAGTTTCTAGTCCTGTAAAGTTGACTGCTTTTCTTGTTTAAGAGTCAGACATTCTTTTTTTTCAGTGGTATGGCAAACAACATTCCCAAGAAACCATAAGCTACCTGCTGAGATGATTGCTAAAGTAGTTAACAATTTGAGCTTTTACAGTACAGTGAGAGAGAAAGGTTAAGACATTGGGTCAGCTCAGAAGAAAAGATTCATGTGAGCAGATGTGCTTTTTAACAACCTAAAGGTGGTCAAAATATCTGCAAAAAAGCCTTGAGTTTTTTTTTTAGTTTACTGAGGAAAGGTCAATGAGTTAGCCCGTGTCAATCTGTCTTGGAGAATATTATATGCAATTCTGGTCTGCCTCCAATAGGAACAATGTTGTGAAACTTGAAAGAGTTCAAAAAGATTTACAAGAATGTTGCCAGGGTTGGAATGTTTGATCGATAGGCAGAGGTTAAGTAGGCTGGGGCTGTTTTCCCTGGAGCGTTGGAGGCTGAGAGGTGACGTTATAGAGGTTTATAAAATCATGAGAGGCATGGATAGGGTAAACAAACAAGGTCTTTTCCCTAGGATAGGGGAGTCCAGAATTAAAGGGCATAGGTTTACGGTAAGAGGATAAAAATTTAAAACAGACTTAAGGGGCAACTTTTTCACACAGATGGTGGTGCGTGTATGGGATGAGCTGCCAGAAGAAATGGTGGAGGCTGGCACAATTACAGCATTTAAAGGCATCTGGATAGGTATATTTGGGATGGCACTGTGGCTCAGTGGTTAGCACTGCTGCCTCAAAGCACCAGGGTCCCAGGTTCAATTCCAGCCTCGGGCGACTGTCTGTGTGGAGTTTGCACATCCTCTCCGTGTCTGCGAGGGTTTCCTCCGGGTGTTCCGGTTTCCTCCCACAGTCCAAAGATGTGCAAGTTAGGTGAATTGGCCATGCTAAATTGCCCATAGTGTTAGGTACATTAGTCAGAGGGAAGTGGGTCTGGGTGGGTTACTCTTCGGTGTGGGCTTATTGGGCCGAAGGGCCTGTTTCCACACTGTAGGGAATCTAATGAATAGGAAGGGCTTAGAGAGATATGGCTGAAACTTTATTGCTGGAACAGCACAGCAGGTCAGGCAGCATCTAGGGAACAGAAGATTCGACGTTTCGGGCACATGCCCTTCTTCAGGAATGAGCAGAGAGTGTTCAGCAGGAGAAGATAAAAGGTAGGGAGGAGGGACTTGGAGGAGGGGCGTTGGAAATATCACCAGTTTCTTCATCCCCCCTCCCCCCACCTTGTCTCAGCCGAATCCCTCCAGCCCGGCACCGCCTTCCTGACCTGCAGTCTTCTTCTTGACCTCTCCGCCTCCACCCTACTCCGACCTATCACCCTCACCTTGACCTCTTTCCACCTATCACATTTCCAACGCCCCTCCTCCAAGTCCCTCCTCCCTACCTTTTATCTTCTCCTGCTGAACACTCTCTGCTCATTCCTGAAGAAGGGCATGTGCCCGAAACGTCGAATCTTCTGTTCCCTAGATGCTGCCTGACCTGCTGTGCTGTTCCAGCAATAAAGTGTCAGCTTTGATCTCCAGCGTCTGCAGACCTCACTTTCTCCTTAGAGAGATATGGGCCAAGTGCTGGAAAATGGGACTAGGTTAGTTTAGGGTATCTGGTCAGCATGGACAATTTGGGCTAAACGATCTGCTTCCACGTTATACGTTTCTATGATAAAGTCAGATAAGGAGAGAGTTACAATATGGTGAATGAGCAGAAATTAAATGAGAAGAAACACTTGTGACCTTGTTGGTTGAGTAACAAATCTTAAAGTGAAGGAATGAGCGATACTTCATGAAATATCTGTGAAGGATATTGCTGGGGAAAATGGTCTTTGCTTTGTCATGTCTTTGTATGGCACAGACTTTCATACTTTCATTAAAAGCTCATTGATAGACATTTGTTAATAATTTTGGTGACTGACATCATGGTAAACTGGCCAGAAATAAAGTAAATAGTTTGTCAAGGAAGCTTTTACTCTGAGATCAGATCTGTTCACTGTTACGTTCAGTTTGGATCATAACAACTGGAAGCAATGTTATTTAGTCAAGTTTGCAGTTCCTTGAAAAAAAACATTTTTTTCGTAGTGTGGCATATTTTTGAAGATGCAGTATAAGGATTTAGATGTTTAGATTTAGTATGGATAACACTGTGTCACCATTTTCACACCATGGAAGTAGCTGTTTCTTAAAGCCAGTTTCCCTTGCCCACACGTCTTCATTTCAGGAGAAAAACTAAGTGTCCACAAATAGGCAGGATCCATGTTAGGTGTTTCACATCCGGATCCAGGGAAAAAAAAGACCATATTTTCTCACTTTACCCCCAATCGACTTATTAGATTTTAACATCTGATTCAAGCTCTTGCTGGTTAAGTACATCAGGATGTTCAGTCATTCAAAGTCCTGGAATGCTTTAGGCATTAACTTCACCTATTTAACGTTTTGCTCATAGATCTTCATATATACCAGTACCTAACTGATTCTAGCCTGGACCTTTAATAAAGAGTTATGTTTTGTTTTTAGTTGATGTCGGTTTTTAACACTTCAGTCTAAAGATTCAGGATTCTTCCCATGTTAAGAACTAAAAGGCAATCTGATGAAGTACAGCCAACCAGTCTGAGTAATATGAATAGAATTGTTTATCACCTCAGTCTTTCCCCCACCTCTGCCAATCCCCAAGAACTTTTGTTCTCTTGGAATTTTTTGTTCTGCTTCTGTCAATTTTGCCTGTTCTTTTCTACCCTGCAGTGACTTGTCTATGCCACTTTCTAATCCTATTCACTTCTCATTCTAACTTGGGTGCATTCCGTGCCGACAATAAGTGACTTAGAATTATAGTCACACAGCACAGAAACAGACAGTCCTGTTCAACCAGTCCATGCCGATCATAATCCCAGACAAAACTAGTCCCACAAATCTGCATTTGGCCGATGTCGCTCCAAACCTCTCTTATTCATGAACTTATCCAAATGTCTTTTAAATGTTGTAACTGTACCTGCATCCCTCATGTTCTACACACCAACCACTCTCTGTGTCAAAAAGTTGCCCCTCATGTCTTTTTAAAATCTTTCTCCTCTCACCTGAAAAATATGCCCCTAGTTTTGAACTCCCCCACCTTAAGGAAAAGACCATTACATCTCACCTTATATATGCCCCTCATGATTTTATTAACCTTAGTAAAGTCACCCTTCAATCTTCTATGCTCCAGCGAAAAAAAAGTCCCAGCCTATCCAACGCATTTTTATATCTTAAAGCCTCCATTCCCAGCAATGTTCTGGTATATCTTTTCAGAACCCTCTCCAGTTTGATAATATCCTTCCTATAACAGGGTGACCAGAACTGGACACAGTACTCCAGAAGCTGCCTCACCAACATCCTGTACAACCTCAACATAATATCCCAACTCCTATACTCAAAGATCTGACCAATAAAGGAAAGTATGCTAAAGTCCTTCTTAACTGCTCTATTTATATGTGAATCAACTTTCAAAGAATTATGTCCCTAAAGCCCTAGTTATCTCTGTTCTACAACATTACCCAAGAGCTGAAAATGTGTTGCTGGAAAAGCGCAGCAGGTCAGGCAGCATCCAGGGAACAGGAGAATCGACGTTTCGGGCATAAGCCCTTCTTCAGGCTTATGCCCGAAACGTCGATTCTCCTGTTCCCTGGATGCTGCCTGACCTGCTGCGCTTTTCCAGCAACACATTTTCAGCTCTGATCTCCAGCATCTGCAGACCTCACTTTCTCCTCAAACATTACCCAAGACCCTACTGCAATACCTCTCATATATCCAAATTAAACTCCATCTGCCATTCTGAAGCCCATTGAACAAATCAATAAACTTTGTTAGAAGCATACAAAGGTGGAGTCTAGGTTTAGGGAGAAGGGAATAAGTCTCCAAACAAACTGCCTACCCAACCATCTATGCACCAACACCTATCCCACATGTGGTAGAGTCAGCGGATTGCACATTGAACTTATCAACCATCTCAGAACTCATTGTACTGGAGTGGAAACAAATCATGCTTCATCCAAAGGGGCTGCTGAAAAAAGAGGATAACTACCCAGGGCCCTTCCATTAATTGTATAAGTGTTGATATTGTTTGCTTTTCCAAAATGCAATACCTCACATTTATCCAAACTAAACTCCATCTGCCACTCCTCCGCCCATTGACCCAATTGATCAAGATCGCTTTCTAATCTTAGATAATATTCTTCATAGAGTCAAAGAGTTGTAGAGCATGGAGACAGACCCTTCGGTCCAACCTGTCCATGCTGACCAGATATCCCAACCCAATCTAGCCCCACCTGCAGGTCACCCCTCAGCCTCTGACGCTCCAGAGAAAACAGCCCCAGCCTGTTCAGCCTCTCCCTGTAGCTCAGATCCTCCAACCCTGGCAACATCCTTGTAAATCTTTTCTGAACCCTTTCAAGTTTCACAACATCTTTCCGATAGGAAGGAGACCAGAATTGCACACAATATTCCAACAGTGGCCTAACCAATGTCCTGTACAGCCGCAACATGACCTCCCAACTCCTGTACTCAATACTCTTCACTGTCTACTATACCATCAATTTTGGCATCATCTGCAAACTTATTATCCATGCCTTCTCTATTATCATCTATTATCACTTACATAAATGACAAACAAAACCCGACCCAGCACTGATCCCTGTGGAAAACTGCTGGTATCAAGCCTCCACTCTGAAAAGCACCCTTCCACCACCACTTCTGTCTCCTGCTGTGAAGCCAATTTTGTATCCAGTTGGTAAGCTAACCCTGAATCCCATGTGATCTAATTTTACTAATTAGTCAATTTCTTTCTTCATAGTAAAAACTGATGTTAAATATTCATTTACTATTTCTCTCATCTCCTGAGATTCAACACAAAGACAACCTCTTTGATCTATGAAATGTCCAATTCTCATTCTAGTTGCCCTCTTGCTCTTAATGTACTTGTAGAATCTCTTTGTATTATCCTTAAAATATCTGCTAAAGCTATCCCTGCTTTGACTTCCTGATCTCCCGCTTAAGACTGCCCCTACACTCTTTATACTGTTCAAGAGATTCATGTGAACCCAGTTGTCTATGTTCAACATATGATTC
The DNA here is from genome assembly GCF_004010195.1 of Chiloscyllium plagiosum. NCBI lineage: Eukaryota > Metazoa > Chordata > Chondrichthyes > Orectolobiformes > Hemiscylliidae > Chiloscyllium > Chiloscyllium plagiosum. The sequence goes on along the minus strand of NC_057732.1, from coordinate 47,755,575 downwards.
TTTTTTTCTTGACTAGTAGCTCAACATATTTATTCATCCATTGTTGCCTAATCTTACCAGCCTTTCTTTTCACTTTAGCAGGAACATAATGACTCTGAATTCTTGTTATCGTACTTTTGAAAATTTCCCACTTTTCAGACATCCCTTTACCTGTGAACAGCTTACTCTAATCAACATTTGAAAGATCTTGTCTCATACCATTAAAATTTGCCTTATTCCAATTAAAATCTTTAACTTTTTCAGAAAGCTGATCCTTTTCCATAACTATTTATAAACTAATAGAATTAAGATCACTTGACTCAAAGTGTTCTCCTACTTTCATTTCAGTCATTTGCCCTGCCTTATTTTCCAAGAAAAGGTCATGTTTTACTCCTTCTCTAGTAGAAACCCTTATAAATTGAAAAAGGCAATTTTCTTGAGCACATTTAACAAACTGTCCACCATTCAAATCTTTAACATCATGGTAACCCTAGTCAATGTTTGGAAAATTAAAATCAGCTGCAATTACAATCTTATTATTCTTACATATATCTGAGATCTCTCTGCATACCACATTTTTTGATTGGATGATTTTTAGACATATCCTCTCTAGTTATAATGTAATGTTTCTCTTAATCAAAAATACCTCTTCCTCCTCTTTTGCCTCTTTTGTTATCCTTCCTGTAGCATTTAAAACTCAGAACATTGAGCTGCTAGTACTGTCCATTCCTCAACCAAGTTTCTGTAATAGCTATGATGTCCTAATCCCATGTTCCCTACCTGCGTTCATCAGCCCATCCTGTCGGACCCCTTGCATTGAAATAAATGCAATTTAATGCTTCAGAGTTACTTGGTTCTCTGACTTGCTCTTGTCTGTCTTTTCTAATTCACTTGTTCTTCTCAGATTCAGAACTTGCTTTGATCTCTTTCTTCTCTTGCTTTCATGTGCATTTAAATCAAGAATGGACATTTTAGAAATGCAGATGTTCTGTAAAGATAAATGGTGAGTTAACCTTTCAGGTACAAATAATCCATCAGCTCAGTGAGAAGTGGACGGCCTTCTCTCTTTTCAGGAGCTGACTCCTCCACTTTGTATTTCTTGAACTTTCCATTTATGAATCTGATTTTTAGCATTTTGTGTTTTCAGTTTTCATATGCAAGCTCAATTTGCAGTTATAATGTGAGGAAGAAATTCAAGAACATATACCATTCGGTTTTCTAGATCAGTGTGCTCAGAAAAACCAACTAGGGAACACTCTTTGGATCTAGATTTATGCATGGGAGATGATTCAATTAATAATTTTATTCTTTAAAGGAAAGTGGCTTTTAGGGAATAATGATCATAATAAGAGATCATAATAACTGAAACCAACATGCCTATTCTAAAAGATGAGAGACTTAAACAATCTAGGTCTTTTTCAATATATCATTTCAGTTGCATCACACTGTAAATTGTAGCTATAAATTCTGTTTCTTACAATTTTATACCCCACAACCACCTGATGCAGGAGCAGTGCTCTGAAAGCTAGTGCTTCCAAATAAACCTGCTGGACTGTAACCTGATGTTTTGTAATTTTTAACATAATAGGAGAGACTTTTATACTTGGTGTGAGAGAGATTTCATTAAGTTCAAAACTACAAACAAAAATATAGAAAGAAAGAGTCTAGAGGAGGCAAAAATAGATTTCTTCGAAGTAAAAGAAAGTTTCTTGTGGGATTTTATTCTTCACATAATGGCTGATATGCCTGATTACATTAACAACAGTGACATCGCTACAAAGGGACTCTTCAGAATTCTTTTAGTTATAGTTCTTTGACACTCTACCATAACCTTTTGGAGCAAGCATCAACAAAAGGCTTGCATTCATGTGGCTTCTGGCATAACCTCAGGAGTTTTTGACACAGTTTAGTCAGCTAAGCATTTTCAAAGTGTAATTACTTTTATAATGTAGAAAATATAGCAGTCAATTTACATACAGCGAGCTCCCACAAACAGCAGTGCGATCATGACCAAATAATTTATTGTTGCGTTATTGACTGAGGGATAGATACTGGCCAGGAAATCAAAGATATCTCCACTGCTCTTCTAAAAAATAGCAGGATTTTGTCCATCTTTGTCCAATTACACAAGGATTACCATTGCCTCCAAAACATGGCACCTCAGGCAGTATAGCCCTCCCTCAAAAGGGAGTTACAGAAAACCTGAAAAAATTGTATAAACTTTGTTTATAACATTTACAGAGTCTTCGTGCTACTCTGCTATATCTGTGGTCAACTATTGGGAAAATGTATGCATAAAGTAATCCCCTCAATCTAAACCTTTATGGCAGAACCAGGTGTAAACATAGTATAATATAATTATATTGGTGACAGTAAAGGTAGCTTTAAATCATGAAATCAGGAGAATATGGGTTCATGTCTCACACCAATAGCTTGAGCACAAAACCTAGGCTGACACTCCGACGTGGCACTGAGGGAGTGCAACATTGTCAGTGGCTCTATCTTTCAGATGGCACTTTAAACAAAGAACCCACCTGTTCACTTGAGTGGAGTGAATGACCTCAAGGCACTGATTTGACGAAGAGGTGGGATATTGGCTAATATCTTTCCCTCATCAAAATAATTAAAGTAGACTATCTGACCATGATGTTTTGAAAGAGTTCAGCTCTAGTGTTTCCTACAGTGACAAACTATTGATGGGCTCTGAAAGGTACTATGTAAAGGAACAACCAAATTTTTTCCCTTGATGTTGCCAACCAATATAAACCTTAGATGATGCTTATCAGAAAACAATAGCTACTTCCAAGTCACACAGGAAGAACAGCCCTGCTCAAATATTTTCATGACCACGTCCTCTGGTAAAATTAAAAAAAACTCAGCCCTTGCTTTGCAGGTACTAACCCATTATTTTCTGAGAACTTTCTTTTAGTTATTTCTTTCCTTCCCACCGCCTCCGCTAGCTGTCTCTGTTAGAGAAAAGTGCCCACCCTCACCTCCGCTCTGAGTCGGCAGGAAATCATTCCAGTCAGCTATTTTTCTTCAGATGTTATCGTCTCATTGCACCTGGTGGTGGCTGACTGCCAATTATCATGCACACCGTGACAAATTCCTGCCTTTAAGTGAGGAATTGCAGCTTAATGTTGTCCCAGTTAAAGAGTGAGGAGAAAGTGAGGACTGCAGATGCTGGAGACCAGAGCTGAAAATGTGTTGCTGGAAAAGCGCAGCAGGTCAGGCAGCATCCAAGGAGCAGGAGAATTGACGTTTCGGGCATAAGCCCTTCTTCACGTCGATTCTCCTGTTCCTTGGATACTGCCTGACCTGCTGCGCTTTTCCAGCAACACATTTTCAGCCCAGTTAAAGAGTGAGCCTGTGGTTTGTGTATCTCTGCAAATTTTGCAAAGTGACACCTTTGAAACAAAGATCATTCACTTATTATTCACATTTTTTTGCAGTGGGATGCCAATTCCAAAGCAGCTTGGGAGACCATTAAATTCAGTTCAGACAGAAACCTACCATCAGTTTAAAATATTTGTTTCATACGTCTGGGAAGCTGATATCTTTTCCCGCTTCTTGGACATATCTAAATCTATCCATTTTCCCAGAAGCTTTGATGTGTCAATTAGACCCTTGCAAACTGAGTGTGTCAAACTCTGAGCAGCAATTGGTCAGTATATTTAGCTGTTCACTGACTGTTTGGTGGTTGAAGACCATCTAAGGAGGGGCCTTTGCTGTTTCACTCATGAAGGAGAGTAAGAGAGGTGTATTTAGCTGATTTTTACTGGAACAAAGCAGCTGATTGTGCATATTTCCAGTGTGGAGGAAGTGAGGTCTGCAGATGCTGGAGATCAGCGTCGAGGTTGTGTTGCTGGAAAAGCATAGCAGGTCAGCCAATATCTGAGGAGCAGGAGAATTGACATTTCGGGCCATTCCTGATGAAGGGCTCTGGCCCGAAACGCCGATTTTCCTGCTCCTCGGATGCTGCCTGACCTGCTGTGCTTTTCCAGCAACACACTCTCAACACATCTTTCCAGTGTGTAAAGTGAAAGCAAGTGCGTCAATTTGTGTTCAGATCTTCAGTCCTTTTTGAGTGAAAAGCTTCTTTGGTATAAGATTGATACTAGAGCATTCAGAAGGGAATTCAGAAGAAGGGCCTGTGCCCGAAACGTCGAATCTCCTGTTCCCTGGATGCTGCCTGACCTGCTGTGCTGTTCCAGCAATAAAGTTTCAACTTTGATCTCCAGCATCTGCAGACCTCACTTTCTCCTCCATTCAGAAGGGAAATAATACAACAGAAATATAAAGTGCAGGGATACTCAAGTGGTTTTAATTAATAACCCAACAAAATACATTAGAATTTTCAGGTTAGATGATGTGATGCAGCTGCAGCACACAGAAGCTGTTGGACACCCAAGACGTAGCCCAGTGACAAAGAAGGACTGTAGGAAGTGGGTAAACCCAATAAGATAGTTTCAAATTGAAAAAAAAAACATACATTGTGGTAAATACGAGTGAGTAAATTGGAGTTTTAATAGCCAACATATGATAGCCAAAAATGTATAAGGGGGAGAAAAATGAATTCTGAGGGTTAACTAGCAAGTAACAGAAAACAGAATACGTGAGCTTCATCAAATAGCTAAAAAAAGGAAGGTAGAAGCAACGTTGAATACAGCTCCCAGAGACTGAGGCTGGGAAAATAATACTGAAGAGCCACAAAGTGGAAGAAGAGTTGAATAAGTACTTTGCATCGGTCTTCACAATAAAAGATGCTAATAGCATTCAAAAAAGCATGAAGTAATCAAGAGGCTGTGGGAAAGGACTGAAGAAGTAAACACAGTAACTTTCACGAGAGATAAAATACAAGGGAAACGAATGGGGGTAAAGACCTTGGACCTGATGAGTTGCATTCTAGGATTTTAAAGGAAATAACTGCAGGGATAATGGATACACTTTTAATAATCTTCCAAGAATTTTGAAAAGTACTGCAGGACTGGAAAGTTGCCAATTTATCAAAAGAGAAATTAAGAAGCAGGTAATTATCGGTCAATTGGTTTAACATTTGCCATTGGGGAAATGTCAGAATTGTTTATTAAGAAGCACATTCTGAAACTGATAATGTAATCAAGCAGAATCATCATGGCTTCATGAAGGGGAAATCATGTCTGACAAATGTATTAGTTTTTGAGGAGGTAACAAGTAGTAGAGATATTGGGAACTCATAAAAATAATATATTTGAATTTCTGAAAGGGATTCAGTAAGGTACTGCATGTGAAGCTACTTAATAAGACAAAAGTCGCTGTGTTGGGAGTATTGGCATAATAGAGGATTAGGAGAAAGTGATGACTGCAGATGCTGGAGATCAGAGTCAAGAGTGTGGTGCTGGAAAAGCACAGCAGGTCAGGCAGCATGCGAGGAACAGGAGAATCGATGTTTCGGGCCAGAGCCCTTCATCAGGAATAGAAGATTCATCTTACCAGAGAATTAGCTAACTAATACAAAACAGAAAATTGGGATAAAGGGTGCCCTTTCAGAATGATGACCTTTAACTAGTGGAGTGCCACAGGGATAAGTGCAGAGGCCATATTATTTACAATGTGTATGAATGATTTAATGAAAGTGAATGTACTCTTGCCAAGTTTGTGGATGACATGGAAACAAAAAAGTTGCAAGACTGACTCAAAGAGGCTGCAGAGGGATATGGACAGATTAAGTAAGCAGACAATGGAGGCTACCAGCCTCATTCCTGATGAAGGGCCTTTTCTCGAAACGTCAATTTTCCTGCTCCTTGGATGCTGCCTGACCTGCTGTGCTTTTCCAGCACTACTCTAATCTTGACTCTAATCACCAGCATCTGCAGTACACACTTTCACCTAAGTGGACAAGCTTGGTAGATGGAAAATAATGTTGGAAAATGAGATTGTGCAGTTTGACAGGAAAAAATAGAAGAGCTGAAAATTATTTAAATGGGATAAGCGTGTAGTAAGCTACTAGCAGATAAATTTGGAGGTCCTTGTGCATGCATCATTAAACGCTCGTATTCAAATTCAGCAGGTAATAAGGAAGACAACTGGAAAGTTGGTCTTTATTCCAAAGAGAGTAGAGTATAATAGTAGGGAGGTTTTGCTAATACCCTACAAAACATTAGTCGGACTTTAGCTGAAATACTGTAAACAGCTTTGAGCCCCTTACCGAGGAAAAGATATCAAGGCATTGGAGGCAGTCCTGAGAAAATTTAATCTGCATTATGGAGAAATGGTCTTATGAGGTGACAAATGGTTGGGCATGTACTCACTATAATTTAGAAAAATGAGAGGTGACCTCATTTGGAACATACAGGATTTTTAGGAGGCTTAACAAGGTAGTTGCTGAGATGTTTATCTCTCTTGTGAGTTGTGGGAGAGTCTTGGACCATAATCTCACCGTAAGGGGTCATCCTTTTAAGACAGAGATGAGAAGGTTTGCTTGCTCTCAGAGGGTGGTGAGTGTAAAATCTTTTACCACAGAGGACTATCAAGGCTGTGTCATTAAGTTATTCGAGGCTGTGATAAACATATATTTCTAATCATTACGTGAATAAAGTGTTATGGGGACAAAGCAGGAAAGTAGATTTGAGGAATATTAGATCAGCCATGATCTCACTGAATGGTGGAGCAAAATTGATGGGTTGAAATGTCTACATCTGATCCTATGTCTTATAAGTTTATACTTCAACTTAATAACAACATCTTAACAGAAGTTGCCCAAAATTTCAGCAGCATTTTTTCAGCAGCAATTTCAGTGGGTGGAGCAATAGCGAGGACCAGGGACATGACGGGAATGTAAATTTAAAGTATAAAAACTCACCTTGTGTATAGGCGGAACGCATGCTGGGCAGGAGCGGACATGTGACTGCTGGGTAAGTGAGGCTTTATATTTGGGCAGTTGCTTTACCTGAAACACTACTTGGGTAATTCTCCCACCCATCCTCCTCCTCGTGTTTCTTTTAATTTTTTTTTGGTTTTTAGTAGTCTCTTTGGGAATTTAGAATAGTGAGAATGGAGGTTAGGGCAGTTGAATATTCATCCTGCAGAATGTGGGAGGTAAGGGTCACCACTAGTGCCCCTGCTGACTACATCTGCGGGGAGTGCACCCAACTCCAGCTCCTCGAAAACCGCGTTAGGGAACTGGAGCTGGAACTGGATGAACTTTGGATCATTCGGGAGGCAGAGGGGATTATTGAGAGGAGTTACAGGGAAGTAGACACACCTCAGGTACAAGAAGAAGGTTACCGTCAGGGGACGGAAAGGGAACCGGCAGGCAGTGCAGGGATCCCCTGTGGCCAATCCCCTCAACAACAAGTATACTGGTTTGGATACTTTTGCGGGAGGCAGCTTACTAGGGGAAAGCAATGGGGCACAGGGTCTCTGGCACATACTCTCTCCCTGTTGCTCAGAAGGGAAGGGGGGAGAGGAGAAGAGCATTAGTCATTGGGGACTCCATAGTTAGGGGGCCAGATAGGAGGTTCTGTATGAATGAGAGAGACTCACGGTTGGTGTGTTGCCTCCCAGGTGCCAAGGTTTGTGATGTCTCTGATCATGTTTTGGGGATCCTTGAAGGAGAGGGGGGTGGAGCCCCAAGTGGTGGTCCACATAGGCACCAACGACATGGTGGGAAGAAAGGTGGGGATCAAAGGCAGAAATTCAGGGAGCTAGAGTGGAAGCTTAGAGCTAGAACAAACAGAGCTGTTATCTCTGATTTGTTGCCTGTGCCTCGTGCTAGCGAGGTGAGGAATAGGGAGAGAGAGGAGTTGAACAGGTGGCTATAGGGATGGTGCAGGTGGGAGGGTTTTGGATTCCTGAATAATTGGGGCTCTTTCTGAGGTAGGTGGGACCTCTACAAACAGGATGGTCTTCACCTGAACGAGAGGGATACAATGCTCTTTGGAAAGGTTTAAGCTAATTTAGCAGGGGAATGGGAACCTAAATTGTAGTTCAAGTATACAGGAGGTTGGGATTAGTGAGGTCAGAAATAAGGTTTCAAGGTCGCAAGGGGGCTCCGGCAAGCAAGAAGTTGGTTTGAAGTGTGTCAACACCAGGAGCATCCAGAATAAGGTGGGTGAATGTGCAGCATGGGTTGGTACCTGGGATTTCGATGTTGTGACCATTTCAGAGACATGGCTAGAGCAGGGGCAGGGATGGTTGTTGCAAGTTACGGGATTTGGATGTTTCAGTAAGAATAGAGAAGATGGTAAAAGAAGGGGTGGTGTGGCACTGTTAGTCAAGAACAGTATTAAGGTGGCAGAAAGGATGTTTGAGAACTCATCTACTGAGGTAGTATGGGCTGAGGTTAGAAACAGGAAAGGAGAGATCACCCTGTTGGGTGTTTTCCATAGGGCTCCGAATAGTTCCAAAGATGTAGAGGAAAGGATAGCAAAGCTGATTCTGAAAAGGAACGAGAGTAACAGCATAGTGGTTATGGGGTCTTTAACTTTCAAAATATTGACTGGGAACACTATAGTTCATGAACTTTAGATAGGTCATTTTTGTCCAATGTGTGCAGGATAGTTTCCTGACACAGTTTGTAGATAGGCTAACAAGGGGCAAGACTACATTGGATTTGGTAGTGGGTAATGAGCCTGGCCAGGTGTTAGATTTGAAGGTATGTGAGCACTTTGGTGATAGTGACCACAATTCGGTTATGAAACTTTAGCGATGGAAAGGGATAGGTATATGGCGCAGGGCAAGAGTTATAGCTAGACGAAAGGCAATTATGATGCGAGAGTTATGATGCATAGGATGGGGAAGGAAACTGCAGGGGATGGGCACAAGTGAAATGTGGAGCTTGTTCAAGGAACAGCAACTGCGTGTCCTTGATAAGTATGAACCTGTCAGACATGGAGGTAGTTGTCGAGTGAGGGAGCTGTGGTTTACTGAAGAAGTTGAAGCTCTTGTCAAGAGGAAGAAGAAGGCTTATGTTAGGATGATACATGAAGGCTCATTTAGGGCACTTGACAGTTACAGGATTGCCAGGAAAGACCTAGAGAGAGAGCTAAGAAGAGCCAGGAGGGGATATGAGAAGTTGTTGGCAGATAGGATCAAGAAAAATGCTAAAGCTTTCTATATGTATATCAGGAGTAAAACAATGGCTTGAGTAAGATTAAGGCCAATCAAGGATAGTAGTGGGAAGTTGTGCATGGAGTCAGAGGAGAAAAGGAAAGACCTGAATGAATATTTTTCATCAGTATTCACACTGGAAAAAGACAATGTTGTTGAGGAGAATACTGAGACACAGGCTACTAGACTAGATGGGATTGAGGTTCACAAGGAGGAGGTGTTAGCAATTCTGGAAAGTGTGAAAATAGATAAGTCCACTGAGCCGGATGGGATTTATCCTAGGATTCTCTGGAGATTGCAGAGCTTTTGGCTTTGATCCTTATGTTGTCATTGTCTACAGAAATATTGCCAGAAAACTAGAGGATAGCAAACAAGGGGAATAGAGACATCCCTGATAATATAGACCAGTGAACCTTACTTCGGTTGTGGATAAAGTGTTGGAAAACGTTACAAAAGATAGGATTCATAATTACGACTTTGTGAAGGGTAGATTGTACCTCAGAAACTGTATTGAGTTCTTTAAGAAGGTGAACAATCAGATGGATGAGGATAAAGCTGTTGAGGTGGTGTATATGGATTTCAGTAAGGCGTTTGATAAGTTTCCCTGCGGTAGGCTATTGCACAAAATATGGAGGCATGGGATTGAGGGTGATTTGGTGGTTTGGATCAGAAATTGGCTAGCTGAAAAAAGACAGAGGGTGGTGGTTGATGAGAAATATTCATCCTGGAGTTTAGTTACTAGTGATGTACCGCAAGGATCTGTTTTGCGGTCACTGCTGTTTGTCATTTTTATAAATGACTTGGATGAGGGTGTAGAAGGATGGGTGAGTAAATTTGTGGATGACATTAAGTTTGGTAGAGTTGTGGATAGTGCTAAAGGATATGTAGGTTACAGAGGAATATAGATAAGCTGCAGAGCTGGCCTGAGAGTTAGCAAAAGGAGTTTATTGTGGAAAAGCGTGAAGTGATTCACTTTGGAAGGAGCAACAGAAGTGCAGAGTACTGGTTAATGGTAAGATTCTTGGTAGTGTAGATGAACAGAGAGATCTCGGTATCCATTTACATAGATCCCTGAAAGTTGCCACCTCAGTTGATAGGGTTGTTAAGAAGGCATATGGTGTGTTAGCTTCTATTAGTAGAGGTATTGAGTTTCGGAGCCATGAGGTCATGCTGCAGCTGTACAAAACTCTGGTGTGGCCACACTTGGAGTACTGCATACAGTTCTGGTCATCATATTATAGGAAGGATGTGGAAACTTTGGAAATGGTTCAGAGGAGATTTACTAGGATGTTGCCTGATATGGAGAGAAAGTCTCATGAGGAAAGGCTGAGGGACTTGAGACTGTTTTCATTAGAGAGAAAAAGGTTGAGAGGTGACTTAATTGAGACATATAAGATAATCAGAGGGTGAGGTAAAGTGGACAGTGACAACATTTTTTCTCGAATGGTCACGGCTGGCATGAGGGGACGGAGCTTTAAATTGAGAGCTGATAGATATTGGACAGATGTCAAAGGTAGTTTCTTTCCTCAGAGTAGTAGGGGGCGTGGAATAGTCTGCCTGCAACAGTAATAAACTCGCCAACTTTGAGGGCATTGAAATGGTCATTGGATAGACATACGGATGAAAATGGAATAGTGTAGATTAGACAAGCTTCAGATTGGTTTCACAGGTCGATGCAACATTGAGGGCCGAAGGGCCTGTACAGCACTGTAATGTTCTATGTTCTATATTTCTCTAAGGCCAGGTACTTATACATTTTCAACTGTATCCCCTGAAGTGGAAAAATTAGAAAGAAGTGCAGATTTTCTACTGTTTAGTAGCTCTGTCTGACTCCAGTATACCTGCTATTTCACGTTCACTATCATAAATTGGTTCCTGAAACTAAAATCTGAATTTTTTTTTCCAAAGGTGTAACCAATTCTGTGTTTCGCTCTCTGTGGTACAGCGAGTGAAACCATTTGTCAAAATGAACAGTCTGTGGTTGTGTCATCTCTGAAGAGACTTTTGCTATGAAGTGTCCTGGCTGTACCTCTTGGAACTTTCACAAGCCACATTTTCCTAGAAAATGACACCTCTTGTTTAAAATTGAATCATATTTTTCAGTGCTCATAGCTTATGCTCATCTTGTTATTCCTCTGTCTCATATTACATGCAACTGCAGCATAAGCTTTAACTTAGACCCCTGCAAAAAATGTTAAAGAATTCCTGCAGTTGTAATGTGGGACACTTTTAAATGTGTTCAGAAAGGTGTCTTCTGGTCAATAAGTAAATTCCTCAGCTTGTTGTTTTTTGAATGTATTCATAGTGGCGGACATTGGTTTAGCTCAGTTGGCTGGTCGGTTGGTTTGCAAAGTAGTGTGATGCCAACAGCGTGGGATCAATCCTCACACTGTCTGAAGTGTAGTGGCCCTCAGTTAAACAACCACCAGTCATCTCTCTCTAATGAGAGAGCAGCCCTATGGTCTGGTAAGGCTATGGCAACTTAACTTGATCCAATGTAACGTTGTGGTTATGCTTCTGGAAGATTCCTATCCTCCTATATTGCTCTGAGATGTGGGCTTCAAGGTGCTGGAGCACTCCCACCAACGCTGCCCGCGCAAGATCCTGTGAGTACTCTGGGATGTCAGACACGCCAACATTAGCGTCCTCAACCAGGCCAACATCCCCAGCATCGAGGCACTGACCACCCCCTCGATCAGCTGTGATGGGCTGGACACGTCGTCCCCATGAGACTCCCCAAGCAGGTGCTCTACTCAGAGCTCCGAAATGGCAGGTGAGCCCCAGGTGGACGCGCTTCAGGGATACCCTCATGGCAAAGTGCAACATTCCCACCGGCACCTGGGAGTCACTGGGCCAACACCAATCTATGTTCAGCCTCAGTCAGGTGATTTATAAGGTCCAAAGTGGGGGAGGAGCACCTGGAAGGCGTGCAGCACCTCAAGACTTGCTGTCGGGAGAAAGCAGAAGTCGGGTTAGAACAGCGAAAGGATGCCCTACTACACCAACCCCCCATCTCCCTCTTCCCATGACCACCTTCTGCCCCAAGTGTAACAGAGCCTGCGGTAGCCCCATCAATCTGTATTGCCACCTACAGATTCCCCCTGAGAGTGGAACAGAGTTATCCTCGTCTGTGAGGGACCACCGATGAATGAAAAGATCTTCTGGGCTGGAAGACTGGATCTTATGGGCTGTCATGGGACCAAGAGAAAGGTGGGGGAGCAAAAAATAATGGGACCATGTGAGTTACAAGCCTCAAGTCACTTGTTGCCTTCACTCTTTTTATCTGAAAAGGTGAGTAAGAGGAAGCCCACCAATTCTTAGTGAAAGCCCCAAGGTCAGACCTTGCAAGGTTTGCACCTGGTCAGGTGGGCTTCAGAAGCCATTAGCAACACTGTCAAATGAGAGAAGGCAGGAACGGCCAAGGATAAATGACAGAAGCCAGGAAAGGTAAGCCAGAGGATTCTTAGGGTAACATTTGGAAGCAAGCAAACATTGAGGGAGATCACTGTAGAGACGGGAGAGGCACAGGATACAACTCCCTAAATTGGCTGATTTTGAGCAGGGATTAATTTTGATTAGTCCTACATCAGAGAATCCAGGAGGCTCACATTTGCAATTTTAATATTAATAAAATAAAAAGTGCTGGAGATCACAGCAAGTCAGACTGCACCCATGGAAAGCGAGCAAGCTAACTTTTCAAGTCGAGATGACTCTTCATCATTTTTTTGTTTTCAGTACAGATTCCAGCATCTGCAGTAATTTGCTCTGACATAGGGCGTGACCAGTTGCTCTTGCCAACTGTTATCAGGGACCATCAACAGTGTTGAAGATAATGACGTCTAAATCAGTCTCTGCAGCAAACTTGCTCTGGACCTATCACATCTTGGCTCTCGCTTCAAGTCAGATGGTGAGCTGAGAGATTTAACACCATCAAAATGTGGGGCTTTCCGTCTGAAAAATCCCATTTCCTATCAGACAGGGTCACAACAGTGGGATTAGCATTAGCATCACCACCCCCGCCACGGAGTTCCACGTCCAGGTGAAAACAGAGCCTGAATCACATCATGGCAAGTTGTTAAAGGTTTCAAGGGAGAGAAAAGCAGTGAAGTTTTGAAGTTATTATGATCTGGAACACGCGGCCTGTATTGGTTGTGGAAACAGATTCAGCAGTAATTTTCACAGAGGAACTAGAAGCAGATTTGAACAGAAAGGCTTTGCATTACAATGTGGGCAAGAGCTTGCAAATGGGAGTTAATGAATGGCGAGTGCAAAGTGCTGGCACAGATTCAGAGGGTAGATTGGTCTCATCACTTTATGAATTTGTGAAATATGGTGGCTTATAGGTTTATACCACAAATACTACGGTAAATGCAGCTGGATCATTGTCAAAACTAAAGCCCAATTGACTTGTTCCTATCCTTCTCGTAAGTGAGCTTATTATCAGCACTGTGTTGGTGTCCGTGTTGTGCTTCAGCTCTGAAGTGGCTACGTAGCTCATGATGTTTTAAAACTAATTACTAACAAAGAGTACTGGTGACCTTATCAGCATTAGCTGCTGTCTGGAAGAAAATAGAACAAATAATGACGTTATTATATCCTGCATCAAACTCCCCCATCCACCCAAGGCAACTTTTCCTTTTTTATGCAATATATTACCATTGGAAATTCTTAGTTTTGCATCAAACAGCATTCTTCCTGTCCTTTATCTGAATTTACTAACTTTGATCTCCAGTATATCATATTGCAATGGAACAAATTGTAGTAATTCTAAATTGGCATTTGTGATTCCAAACTTTGTGTTGATGACCTTGATATGGAGGTAGAATTCCCTTTTTAGTGTGACAGTTGTGGTAAGGTATGTCAGTGTTGTACAATAAGAATGATTTATCACTCAATAAAATCAATCTCTTCATTGAGAAAACCTGACCAATAAGTTGAGATTACAGAATGTTCCTTTAACTTATATTTAGAAGTTATTGCCTATATTGCATCTGTGTGGTAATTCCTTCTTTGATATCTGCAATCTTTGTAGTTTCTCTCCTAATGGAGAAGGTGAAGATCTACTTGAAGTGGGAATCTACTTTCAGGAATGATGGCTATGAAGAGCAAAGTTAGGTATTTCCCCTGAAGCAAAGAGGTTCGAGAGCTGATCAGACTCAGAGAGGTCTTCAAAGTTAAAAGAAATATGTGGATAACATAAATGATGATTAATTATTTCTCAAAACAAAGCAAAATACTGCGGATACTGGAGATCAGATAAAAAGTCAAAATTGCTGAATAATATGCCTTTGGTCCAATTAGTCTACGCCGAACATATTCCCAAGTTAAACTAGTCCCACCTGCCTGCATTTGGCCCATATCCCTCTAAACCTTTCCAATTCATGAACTTATTCAAATTAATTTTTAAAAATTGTAACTGTACCCACATCCACCACTTCCTCTGGCAGTTCATTCCACAGTCAAACCTCTCTTTGTGTAAAAAGGTTGTTCCTCCTCACCATTTTAACACCTTAAAAGTATGCCTCCATAGTTGTGAATTCCCCCACCCTGGGGAAAAAATCCTTTACTATTCACCTTATCTTTGCTTCTCATGATGTTATGCCTATAAGGTTACCTCAACCACCTATACTTCAGTGAAAGAAGTCCCAGCCTATCCAGCCTTTTGTTATAACTCAAAACCTCCATTCTGGCAACAGCCTGGTTAATCTTTTTAGAACCGTCTCCAATTTAATAATATCCTTCCTATAACAGGATGACTAGAACTGCACACAGTACTTCAGAAGAAGCCTCAACAGCATCCTGTACATCAACATGATGCCCTAATTCCTATACTCAATGGTCTGAGCAATGAAGGCTAATACGCTAAATGCCTTTTTAAGGGCCCTGTCTATATGTGATGCAAATTTCAAAGAATTATGTACCTAAATCCCTAGGTCTCTCTGTTCTACAGCACTACCCAAGGCCTGACCATTAATTGTGTAAGTCCTGCCAATTGTTTGTTTTACCAAAATGCAATACCTCACACTTATTCAAACAAAACTCCATCTGCCTCTCCTCAGTCCATGGACCCAATTGATCAAGATGTCTTTGTAATTTGAGATAACCTTCTTCACTATCCACTGTAGCACTAATTTTGATGTTGCCCTCAAACTTACTAACCACGTCTCCTATATTGTAAGTCAAATCATTTATATAAGCGACAAACAAAAGTGGACCCAGTACCAATCATTGTGGCACACCACTGGTAACAAGCCTCCAGTCTGAGAAACAACCCTCCAGCACCACCTTCTGTCCCCTACCATGAAGCCAATTTTATATCGAATTGGCAATGGAAGAACAAAGCAAAAACATTGAATGAAGACCAGAATGTTCCACAGACTTCTCTGTAAGGAGGAAACAATACTTGTTCAATAAGCAAAACATTTTTGTAGATTTTTGCCCTCTGCTGCTGTGTTTATTTCCATAGTGACAGGGTATTCAGTCAAGAAACTCACACCGGACTTGAAGTATTAACTGAATTCTTTACCAAGGTATTAATTGAAGTATTCAGTCCTTTGTGGCTGCTCTCCCATTCAATATGATCATGACTCGTTACCCAAGTCAATACCTCATTCATGCTTTCACCCCATTCACTCCATTAGCCCATTGATCCATTTAGTTCGAAAACCTATACTGATTGATTATATGATAGATTGATTTATTGTTGTCACATGTACCGAGATACAGTGAAAAGTATTGTTTTGAATGCTATACAAGCAGATCACACCATACAAAGTGCGCCAGCATAGCAGAGCAGAGTGCAGAATATCATACTACAGTCACAGAGGGTACAGTGAAAGATCAACATTAACATTTGAGGGGGCCATTCAAAAGTCTGATAACAGCAGGAAAGAAACTGTTCTTAAATCTATTCATATCTGCATTCAAACTTTTTTATCTTCTGCCCGAAGAAAGAGGATAGACGAGAGAATAACCATGGAAGGAGGGGTCTTTGATGATGTTGGTTGCTTTCCCGAGGTAGCAGGAAGTACAGATGGAGTCAATGGATGGAAGGCTGGTTTGCGTGATGGACTGGGCTGTGTTCATAATTCTCTGCAGTTTCTATCGATCTGTGTCCTTCTTTAAAACATTCAATGTTTTGGCTTCCATCAGTTTCTGTGTCAGAGAATTCCACAGGCTCACCACGCTCTGGGTGAAGACATTTCTCCTCATCTCAGTCCTGAATGGCCTACCCGGTCTCCTTAAACTGCAACCAACACTGTAATCCAGTGAGCCAAGTCATGTTCTGGGGACGAAGGTTCAAATCTCACCTTGGCAGGTGGTGGAATTTGAATTTAATAAACATCTGGATTTAAGAGTCTGACAATGCTTATGAAACTGTTGTCAATCGTCAGGAAAAGTCTATCTACTTCACTAATGTCCTTTCAGGAAAAGAGAGTGGTGGGAGTCTGGAATGCACTGCCAGGGGTGGTGATGAAGGCAGATATGATAGGGGCTCAGGGGCTTTTAAATAAGGAATGGAGGGATATGGACCAAGGACAGGCTGAAGGGATCAGTTTCATTTGGCATGTGACTCCAGTCCCTCAGCAATGGGGTTGACTTGGAGCTGGACAGTAAGTGGGCCTAGCTGGTGATGCCAACATGCTGTGAATGAATTAAAAAGACAATTTGATCCCACATCCAAATTGCTAATTGGGATTGTGATTAGCTTGGAGTTAACCTGAAAGTGACTCATTTAATCTTGCTTTCTGTTTCTGTCTGTTAACCAATTCTCAATATATGCCAGCATTGGACAGCACTTTCCAAACCTACCACCACCCCAGGACAAGGGCAGCAGATGCATGGCACTATCACCAACTACAAAAGTATCTCCAAGTGACACCCCATCCCAATTTGGAATCTTGCTATTCTAGAACATAGAACAGTACAATACAGAATTGGGCTCTTCGGCCCACAATGCCAAATGAAACTGATCCCTTCTGCCTCCCCTGGTCCATATCCCTCCATTCCTAATCTAAAAGCACCTGAAATGCCCCTATCATATCTGCCTCTATCACCACCCCTGGCAGCACATTCCAGACTCCCACCACTCTCTGTGTAAAATACCTGCCCTCATCTCAGTCCCAAATGGCTGACTCACTCTCACCTTAAATGTGTGGCCACTAGTATTTGACATTTCAACTCTGGGTGAACGATTCTGACTGTCAATGCTATCTATGCATCTCATAATTTTATAGACTTATAGCGAGTCTCCTCTCAGCCTCCGTGCTCCAGAGAAAACAACCTGAGCTTTTCTAACCTCTCCTTATAGCTCATACCCTCTAATCCAGGCAGCATCCTGGTAAACCTCTCCAAAGACTCCACATCCTTCCTGTAATGTGGTGACCAGCATTGAATGCAATACTCCTTGCGTGGCTAACCAAAGTCTTATAAAGCTGCATCCTTCCCAATGGCTGGGTCACAAATCCTGGAATTCCCTTCCCCAGCAGCTCTTTGAGTATGAGCGTCACTGGTGCAAAACAAAAGACTGGAAAACAATGCAAAAAGAAATCAATTGTCTCGTGGGCTCTACAAGAGTAAGGGAGTCTGCCATCTCTCTGTTACAGCGCACTCAGTTTATCATTTGGCTTGACACTGCACTGACATCTCAGAAACAGTCGTAGCCTGCTGGTTTCAGCTTCACTTACACCATGTGTAATTACAGGCTCACACACTCTCACACCTCCTCTCACACCTCCTCTCAAAGCATAGATCTTTGCTGCCCCCTGCATTTCCCACTCAGTTGCTGGGGATACCTCACCACCTTGTATGCATGCTCACATCTCCTCCTGCATTTCTACCCTCAATCCTTCCCACACTCAATCCTCACATGATAGGGAAAGGTCACCAACACCCAGGCTGTGAGGGGAAGACCAGTAGGGTGTAACAGGGGTTATGATTGTTTCTCATTTTGAGAAAAGTTGTCGTCAATAGTTTCGGGCTGTTTTCCTTGGAGTGTCGGAGGCTGAGGCACCTTATTGAGGTCTATAAAATCATGAGAGGCATGGATCGATAAATAGACAAAGTCTTTTCCCTGGTGTGGGGGAGTCCAGAACTAGAGGGTTTAGGGTGAGAGGGGAAAGATACAAAAGAGCCCTAAGGGGCAACTTTTTCACGCAGAGGGTAGTGTGTGTATGGAATGAGCTGCCAGAGGTAGTGGTGGAGGCTGGTACGATTGCAACATTTAAAAGGTATCTGGATGGGTATATAAATAGGAAGGGTTTTGAGGGATATGTGCCAGGTGCTGACAGGTGGGACTATACTGGGTAGGGATATCTGGTCGGCATGGACGGGTTGGACCGAAGGGTCTGTTTCCGTGCTGTACATCTCTATGACTCTATGAATCTAAGTTGTCTGAGGCATTTTCAAATCACTCTTGTTTTCTTTCTTCATTCTCCTTCTTTCAAACATTCAATGTTTTGGCCTCAATCAGTTTCTGTATCAGAGAATTCCACAGGAGGGGGTCACTGACCAGGCCAGCATGTATTGTCCTTTCTCAATTGCCCAGAGGACAGGTAAGAGTCAACCACATTGCTGTGGGTATGGAGTCAAGCGTAGGCCAGACCAGGTAAGGATGGCAGATTTCCTTCCCTAAAGGACATCAGTGAACCAGATGGGCTTTTTACAAAAGGTGACCGTGGTTACATGGTCATCATTGGGCTACTTCTCCATTCCTGCTTTTTATTTAGAAATTGAATTAAAATTTCACCATCTGCCAGAGTGGATCCCCAAACCATTGGCCATGGGTTCTGAATTTCTAGTCCAGTGGCATCACCAAAATGCCCTAACAAGGGGGAAACACCAACAGACCAGCAACCCAGTAAACATTTCTCACCAACTCATTATTTCTCATCCATTAGTGGACATTATTGTATCTCACCCTGCTGTCAGTCTGAGGATTTCCTAATGGTGATATCAACCAGGTCCAAAGTAGCTCAGTAACCAGTTTTGAGTGGCCTGAGGCTCTTTGAAAGAGGTTGGCATCTGTGAAGGGTCCAGGATGGATCAGTCATTGCAGTATCCTGGTTATCTTGTGAAGAGCTGCAATATCTGGCTGAAAGATTCACACTTTAAGGGACTGGAGTTGCTTACTGTGGAGAAAGAATATTGGTTGATGATGCTCTGATTGCTTTGGTGGCACAATCAATTGGACCTTCAACCTTCAGGGAATCAGTGACAGCCCAGCATCCTAATGCCTTAGTTCCTGACTTCCAGCATCGAGGGTGAAAGAAATGAAGAGGTGGGCACTTGTATTAGGGACTGCTCATGAGGTGCTGAAAGCTGTGAAATGCCAAGAGCTCTCTGAAAACATGCATTGGCGAAGAGTAAAGAGCATCTCTCTACCTTTCAGGCTGTTGAGGTGGCATTGCCACCCAGTCCTTGAACTTCCTCAAAAATCTATCCTAAATGTGACATGATGGCTCGGTGCATCTTTTGCATTAGTTCCCAACAATTTGCCAATAGCTACACATTGAACACGTAGATCCCATTTCATTCAAGAGTAGTCCTCCTTATTGATGGCTGTTGTCTTGCTCCTTATCCCTCTACCGTGTATATGGCGTCCAATGGTGGCTGCTGTTATTAATGTTGTCAAAGATGGAGTTATCGCTGGTGTCCTGATGGGGTGAATATCTCCCCATGGAATAATCTAGAACCAGGGTCACTCTTATAAATGATGTGCCATCCATTTCAAACAAAGGTGAGGCAGTTTTCTTTTCTCAAAGAGGATCACAGTTTTTTGAGGTGATGTTCCCAAAAATCAAGTGGAAACAGAGAATTTGAATATTCTTAACAGAGAGGTAGATAAATTCCTGATAAGCAAAGGGATATGTGGGGGGAAGGGTATCAGAAATGTGGACTGGTCAGATCAGCCAAGATCTCATTCAATGGCAGAGTAGACTCAAGGAATTGTATGACCTATTTCTGATTCTAATTCACATGTTTGGGTGGTCTTATAGTTATTTGAAATCACAATCATATAACAGTGATCACGTTTGCAGACTCTTACATGAAAATGACGACTCCTTCATTAAGTTCCAGATGAATGAGTGTCCGAATGGATTAGCAGAATTTCCTCCTTGGGCCAGGAGCTTGGGTTGATTAACATGTGGTGCTACGCACCTTATAAACCCTTATCATCTTCTCATCCACTCTTTGCTGCACAGATACCAGACACCCAATGTCTCGGAGGAACTGCGAACTTCACCAGGTTTTGACCTTGTGACATATCACCTTCACCATCCTCCCACTCTGTGTGCAGTCATAGAAACAGATGCCTAGATCACACCTTACGCTCTCAGTCATTGATTCAAATGCTACACTTAAAATGAAAGTCCAATAAGATATGTGAGATTTACCAAAACCATTTACCTCTCCTCTTATTCACTTGTGAAAGTTCACACCTGAAGGTGGGGGGGGGGGGGGGGGAGCAGGAGGGTGGGGTGGGGTTAACTTCTGCTATTGCAAAGAGAGTAGTCAGAGGGTGCAGAAGGGACTCTTCGGCCAATCAAGTTTGCATTGATAAAACTATTCTCAGTCTGAACTGGTCCCATTTTTCCAGCACTTGAATAACCTTGAATGTAATGGTGCTGGTGCTGTTATGTTGGTCTTGTTATGAAGGTTATGTTTATGTTATCTATTTAATACTGTGTTGGTGTTAATGTAAAGCTACCATCAGACTGATGGTACCAAAGTGAGTTCTTCATGTCTGAACCACATAGGTGTATTAACAGCCTCTTTTTGCTCGAGTGCCATTGTAATTTTGGTAGATCCAATTTGTGATGGATAATAAACACTAGGAAATAATCTGGCTTCCTTCAGACTTAAGGCTTTTTTTTAACTGGAGAGAAAAAGTCAGCACTTTGCTTTTCAGAGGTCCCATGGCTTCTGACCCTATTATTCACATCCACAAGCTGTTCAGCTATCAGGGATACCATCACCTAGGCAGTGGTGTAGTGTTGGAGCCATAGATTAGTGATCTTGAACCTCAGGAATACATATATGAATTTCACCATGGCAGATGAAGAAATTTGAATTCAACAAAAATCTGGAATGCAAAGCTTGTCCACTGGTGACTATGCATATATTGTCAATTGTCATAAAAAGCCAGTCTGGTTCACTAATTTCTTTTAGGGAAGCTATTGTTATCTGGTCTGTACCACATATGACTCTAGCCTCACAATAATGTAGTTGACTCTTAACTGTCCTTTGAGCAATTAGGGATGGGCAATAAATGCTGGTCTAGTCAAAGGTATCCACTTAAACTTAAAAAAATCACTTAGACTTAAAAACAAATTGCTGGTAAACAAATTTTGTCATCAGTAACTGGTCCACAGACCACTTAGCTACTTGTTGCTGGATAAATGTTGTTTTGTCTGTAATCCTGTTCGTCTGTCATTGTTCTCCCACTGCTTGAAGAAACAGCAGTATAAACAACGCTTATAATAAATGTCAGGTATCGTGCTTTTAATAAAAAGGGCAGTAGTCTCTTCCAGAATCTTTGGGTTTTAAAACAATCTATGACTCTATCAACTTTTTTATGCAGAGGGTGATACACATATGGAATGAGCTGCCAGCAGAAATGGTTGAGGTGGGTACCGTAACAACATTTAAAAGTCATTTGAAAAGTAAATGGACAGGAAATATTTAGAAGGATGTGGGCCAAGTGCAGGGAAATGGGGTTAGTGTGGATGGACATTTTGGTCGGCATGGACCAGTTTGGGCCAAAGGGCCTGTCTCCATGTTGTAGCACTGTATGACTCTGTATGACTCTAATCCTTTTTTCCGATTTCAATCCATAATCAAAAAATACGGAAAATATTGAACATAGAACATAGAACATAGAAGAATACAGCGCAGTACAGGCCCTTCGGCCCTCGATGTTGCGCCGATCCAAGCCCACCTAACCTACACTAGCCCACTATCCTCCATATACCTATCCAATGCCCG
>NC_057732.1:47731169-47733324 GCF_004010195.1 Chiloscyllium plagiosum | reverse complement strand
TACAACTGCAACATGACCTCAGTATTCCGGAACTCAATTCCTCTACCAATAAAAGTCAGTACGCCATATGCCTTCTTCACTGCACTATTTACCTGGGTGGCAACTTTCAGAGATCTGTGTACATGGACACCAAGATCCTTCTGCTCATCCACACTACCAAGTATTCGACCGTTAGCCCAGTACCCCATCTTTTTGTTACTCTTACCAAAGTGAATCACCTCACACTTAGCTACATTGAACTCCATTTGCCACCTTTCTGCTCAGTTCTGCAGCTTATCTATATCCCGCTGTAACCTGCCACATCCTTCCTCACTGTCTACAACTCCTCCGACTTTCGTATCATCCGCAAACTTGCTCATCCAACCTTCTAACCCCTCCTCCAGGTCATTTATAAAAATGACGAACAGCAATGGTCCCAAAACAGATCCTTGTGGAACACCGCTCGTGACGGCACTCCAAGATGAACCTTTGCCATCAACTACTACCCAAAAGATATAAAAGGTTACAGTCTTTATGCTACACATTAGGGATTTTTCTCACTATTCAGAAGAAAGAAACAGTGACTATATCAAGGATGTTACATGACTGGTGCTGATATTAGCTAATTTCGAAGGCTTTGGTCTACATATTCGATTCAATGTTCATCAGTGTCATTGCTGTCAGTCACTTGGTAAAGGTATGATTGTCCAACGAGGAAATTCCATGTCACTGTCATGATGTGTTACATAGGGCCTTGTGTGGCCAATGAGCCTGATCTTAGAGCCACATCTCCAATCATACATTTGGCAGATGTTTCCAGGAGGTGGAATTGGTGCTTGGCCTTGAGATTGTTGGAATTCCTTTCTCCGGTTCCTTTTCCGTACTACCTTTTGCCATTGGGTCCTCTTGAAGAATGGCATCCCTTCAACAGGAGTTTCTTCATGCATTAACATTCATGCTACATTTCTTGAGGGAAGACTTCAGGGAGTCTTTGAAATACTTCCCTTATCGTCCTTCTGTTCAATCACCTTCATTGAGCTGGGCGAAGAAGATTTGCTTTGGCAGTCAGGACTCAGGCATCCTGAACACGTGGGCGGCCTAGTGGAGTTGGTTTCGGGTGTTCAAGGCCTTGAGATTAGTGCTATTGGCTTCTTCAAGGATGCTAATATTAGTCTGGCTGCTTTCCCAGGGATCCAAGTGACAGAGTGTAAAATCTCTCTTGCTAGGCATCTGGTTTGGAGCAATCCTGAGGCATCCCCATTCTTTGACTCCTTCCAGCAATGCTTCTAGGTCCCTGCCAGCAAAGTCAGGGGTGGATTAGCCTTCCTGTGGCATACTGTCAGTGATGGCAATTTAACAGAACACTGTGAAAGGCAACACATGTCTCACAGCCCCTGAAATTCCGTGGCACTGGTATTTAAATAAGGAACCAGCAGCATGAATAGTGAAAAGGTCCCAGCAGTGGGACCCCTCCTGCTGATTCTCTGGGGCCGGTTACTGAAGAGGCTGCTCTCACAATGAAATGGGCGGCAGAGCAGACAACTGTGTTGAGAAATGTCGCAGTGGCTCTCGGAGCAACTTCGCCAGTGCTTCCTGTGATACCTCGTCAATGTCATCCATACAGGGCAAGGGCATGCCTTCTGGGGGAGACGGGCTGGTTTCTGCAGATGTTCTCGGGTGATTGGGTAAGGCACAAGAGGCAGAGGTCATGGTGCCCACTGTCCAGTCATAGTGTTCAATACATCACATTGACTGCCTGGTTTAATGTGACAGTCACAGTGGAATGAAGAGTGGTGCTGATATGAATAGGCTGGGGCTGTATTCCCTGAAGCATCGGAGGCTGAGGGGTGACCTATGTTCTCGGGTGATTGGGTAAGGCACAAGAGGCAGAGGTCATGGTGCCCACTGTCCAGTCATAGTGTTCAATACATCACATTGACTGCCTGGTTTAATGTTACAGTCACAGTGGAATGAAGAGTGGTGCTGATATGAAAAGGCTGGGGCTGTATTCCCTGAAGCATCAGAGGCTGAGGGGTGACCTTTTGGAGGTTTATAAAATTATGAGGGGCATGGATAGGATAAATAGGCAAAGTCTATTCCCTGGGGTGGGGGAGTCCAGAACTAGAGGGCATAGGTTTAGGGTGAGAGGGGAAAGATATAAAAGAGACCTAAGGGG
>NC_057732.1:47688209-47727470 GCF_004010195.1 Chiloscyllium plagiosum | reverse complement strand
CCTTAGAATTAGAGGGGGTAAATTCAGAACAGAAATGCGGAGACATTTCTTCAGCCAGAGAGTGGTGGGCCTGTGGAATTCATTGCCACAGAGTGCAGTGGAGGCTGGGACACTAAATGTCTTCAAGGCAGAAATTGATAAATTCTTGATGTCACAAGGAATTAAGGGCTACGGGGAGAATGCGGGTGGGTGGAGTTGAAATGCCCATCAGCCATGATTGAATGGCGGAGTGGACTCGATGGGCCAAATGGCCTTACTTCTTCTCCTATGTCTTATGGTCTTATAGCATTTTGCAACAGTGTTTACTGTGGAAAAGGGCATGGAAGATATAGAATGTTGGGAAATAGATGATGACATCTGGAAAAATGCCCATATTACGGAGGAGGAAGTGCTGCACATCTTGAAATGCATAAAGGTGGATAAATCCCCAGGACCTGATCATGTGTACCCAAGAACTCTGTGGGAAGCTAGAGAAGTGATTGCTGGGCCCCTTGCTGAGATATCTGTATCATTGATAGTCACAGGTGAGGTGCTGGAAGACTGGAGGTTAACTAACATGGTACCACTACTTAACAAAGGTGGTAAGGACAAGCCATGGAATTATAGACCAGTGAGCCTGACGTCAGTGGTGGGCAAATTGTTGGAGGGACTCCTGAGGGGCAGGATGTACATGTATTTGGAAAGGCAAGGACTGATTAGGGATAGTCAAGATGGCTTTATGTGTGGGAAGTCATGTCTCACAAACTTGATTGAGTTTTTTGAAGAAGTAACAAAGTGGATTGATGAGTGTTAAGATATAGATCCTATATGGTAGGTGTTCGACAAGATTCCCCATTGGAGACTGGTTATCAAGGTTAGATCTCATGGAATACAGGGAGAATTAACCATTTGGATACAGAACTGGCTCAAAGGTAGAAGACAGAGGGTGGTGGTAGAGGTTTGTTTCTCACACTGGAGGCCAGTAACCAGTGGAGTGCCACAAGGTTCGGTGCTGGGACCACTACGTTTTGTCATTTATATAAATGATTTGGATGTGAGCATAAGAGGTTTAGTCAGTAAGTTTGCAGATGACACCAAAATTGCAGGCGTAGTGGACAGCGAAAAAGGTTACCTCAGATTACAACAGAGTCTTGACAAGATGGGCCAATGGGCTGAGAAGTGGCAGATGGAGTCTAATTTAGATAAATGTGAGGTGCTGCATTTTGGGAAAGTAAATCTTAACAGGACGCATCCATTTAATGGTAAGGTCCTCGTGCATGTTGCTGAACAAAGAGACCTTGGAGTGCAGGTTCATTGCACCTTGAAAGTGGAGTCGCAGGTAGATAGGATAGTGAAGAAGGTGTTTGTTGTGCTTTTCTTTATTGGTCAGAGTATTGAGTACAGGAGTTGGGAGGTCATGTTGCGGCTGTACAGGACATTGGTTGGGCCACTTTGGAAATATTGCGTGCAATTCTGGTCTCCTTCCTTTCGGATGGATATGTGAAACTTGAAAGGGTTCAGAAAAGATTTACAAGGATGCTGTCAGGGTTGGAGGATTTGAACTATAGGGAGAGGCTGAATAGGCTGGGGCTGTTTTCTTTCAAGCATTGGAGACTAAGGGGTGACCCTATGGAGATTTGTAAAATCATGAGGAGTAT
Source organism: Chiloscyllium plagiosum (assembly GCF_004010195.1). NCBI lineage: Eukaryota > Metazoa > Chordata > Chondrichthyes > Orectolobiformes > Hemiscylliidae > Chiloscyllium > Chiloscyllium plagiosum. Next base: position 47,725,833 of record NC_057732.1, on the reverse strand, counting down.
GGGTAGGATAAATAGACAAAGTCTTTTCCCTGGGTTGGGGGAGTCCAGAAATAGAGGGCATAGGTTTAAGCTGAGAGAAGAAAACCATAAAAGGGACCTCAGGGGAAAAGTTTTCATGCAGAAGGTGGTGCGTTTATGGAATGAGCTGCCAGAGGAAATGGTGGGGGCTAGTACAATTGCAACATTTAAAAGGCATGTGTATATGGGTACATGAATAGGAAGGGTTTGGAGGGATATGGGCCGAGTGCTGGCAGGTGGGACTCGATTGGGTTGGGATAACTGGTCGGCATGGACGGGTTGGACCGAAGGGTCTGTTTCCGTGCTGTACATCTCTATGACTTTGTGACCTAAGATAAAAACTTGTGGCGAGACTTCTCCAGACAATGACTTTGATTTAGCCAAAAACAAGGTTAGCTCTTTCCTCACAGTTAAAGTACCTCAATCTTGGAAATAGTCTTGCAAATCCCCTCTGCACCTCCTCCAATGCAATCAAACATCTCTCCCAGAATAACATGTGATGCTCTAGCAGCAGCCCAATGAGTGCATAATATTGTTCTAGCTCTTCACTCTTATACTCAGTGCTTCAGTGCATGAAAGAAACTATCTGTTTGACTTCTGAAACTTAGTATCAACCTCCAGGGAGCTGTCAACATGTGTCAGCCCCTTTTAATATGGAAAGTGGTCATAGAGCCATTGAGTCATAAAGTCTCATGGTATGGAATCAGTCCCTTCAGTCCAGCCAGTCCATGCAGAACATAATCCCAAACTAACTAGTCCCACCTGCCTCCTCCTGGCCCATGTCCCTCCATGTACTTATCCAAATGTCTTTTAAACATTGTAATTGTACCCACATCCACCACTTCCTTAGGAAATTCATTCCACACGTGAACCACCCTCTGTGTAAAACATTTGCCCCGCATGTCTTTTCTAAATCTCTCTCCTCTCACCTTTAAAATGTTCCCCTCATCTTAAAATCCCAGCCAAGAGAAAAGACACCTACCGTTAACCAATCTATACTCCTCATGATATTATGAACTTCCATCAGGTCACCTCTCAAACTCTCCTACACGCCAGTGAAAGAAATCCTTTGAGAGATGAGTGCCATTTTAGATGGAACTTGCAAAGGGCAGAATCTGATGTCGTTTCCAACTCGAGTCAGTGAATCATGCTCAGGAATAGAAACTCCTGCACATTTTGCTCTGTAGCCTCACCTTGGAACACTAACTAATTGTGGTTCTCCCCGGCATTGCCAATGTTGTCACAGCCAGTTTAGAACAAAGGTTCTTTCATTTGGTTCCAGTTCCAAAGCAGTTCTTGCCCCAACATAAATCTGAGTTTTCGAGCATTCTGCTATTTGGTTGAAGCAATCAGAAGTGACTGCTGGCGAAAGTAATGGGTCTGAACAAGTAAAGAGTAGACCATACAAGATTGATTGGTTGATTACTTGATTTGATTTATTATCACGTGTACCTAGGTCCAGTGAAAAGCTTTGTGAGCAGTACAGGCAGATCACAGTAAGCAAGATCATACAGATCATAGGGGGTTTCGACAGAGTAAAGCAGACAGGTTACACTGTTACACTGCACAGCAGGTGCATAGAGCAAGAGCAGCATTATTTGAAGTTAGAGAGTCCATTCATCAGTCTAATAATGGCAGGGAAGAAACTGTTCCTGAACCTGTTGGGTACACGTGTTCAAGCTTCTGTATCTTCTGCCAGATGGAAAAGGTTGTATGAGAGCGTTATTGGGATGGGAATAGGTCTTTGATGATGTTGGCAGCCTTTCCACGGCAATGAGAGGTGTAAATAGAGTCTATAAATGAAAGGTTGGCTTCTGTGATGATCTGGGCTGTACACACAACCTTCTGTAGTTTCTTATGGTCCTGGGCAGAGCGGTTGCCATACTAAGCTGTTAAGCATATGGGCAATATGCTTTCTATAAGGTATCTGTAAAGGTTGGTGAGGGTCCTTATGGGCATGCTGAATTTCTTACGCTGCCTGAGGAAGGAAAAGCATTGTTGTGCCTACTTGACCATCACATCTACGTGGGAAGACCAGGACAATTTGTTGGTTACAATCTGGGGAATCTCAATCAATTGAAAATGCTTCTTTATAGAAAATCAAAGATGGTGGCCATGTTTTTTTTGTGGCCATGATAACCTTTTTGCATGGCATTTGAAAATTGTTTAAACAAAATCAGGAAAAAGTAGTTGATGGTTCTGGATGAAGGAAGAATGATGAATTTGTGGCCTGGGCACAAGTAAACACATCAAAAAAGTTCATCGATTGCGTGATGGAAATATTTTTTTCTTTCCATGGGAGAACATGTTGTCACTGTCTTTTAAGCTTATTTCTTCAGATACACAGAACTGTTAATTTCTCAGAAAACTATATATAAATATGTATTTGTGTATATGTGAATGTATATTAATGTTTTAGGAAACAATTCTACCGTGTAATATCAATTCACAGTCTCAAAGACTCTCACAAGCTTTCATGGAGAAAGTGTTTTGGTTCAAAGGTCTTTGACAGTTCTACAGATTTTGAGTCATTTTGAAAATATGTATTTTTAAAGTTGCTATGTTGAGACTTGTAGTCAACAGTGGGCAGTAAAGGTTACCTACTTGGGACACCAAGAGAATTCTAAGAACAGTCTCATTTGTTGAAGGCGCAGACCACCCACAAGTCTTAAGACGGATTCTCACAAATCAGTTTGTGTGGGCTTTTTGGTTGGTGCCCACGCATGCTGCTCTTTACAGTGTAGAGTTCCTATTTCATAACTTTTCTAACCTTTTAGCTCCTATTGGTAGCTTCCCTTGGGAAAATCCCTGCTGTCTTCAAAAAGAAAGTGTCTCATCGGTAAAATTCTAAAAAAAGCTGACACTAAAGAGTGCAAATGCTCGGAGTATTTTTTAGTTTATAAGAGAGAAAGAAAAGGCATGTGTAAGTCTTCCTTTTCAAGTCACCCACAAAAGTACAGTTGATTTTCACAGTCTAACAATCCTGCCTTCTTGATTCATGCAAACTCACAACACCCCTTTTGTCTTGTTGCTTATGCCCTGAATTTATTCAAGCCCTTAACAAACTATAGACGTGACCAATGTCTAATTCATGTGACTCTTTAAGGTGACATGCTGATAATCTTAGCAATTGGGTACCAGGTCAATCATTCATCAAAGGATATTTCTGAGAATTTCTTCTCAACTAAAAGCAGTTGTAAGGCTAAGAGCTTAAATAATTGGGTCTGATCTGCCCCATAGTGGCTGCAATTCATAGGTAGTTCATATGCTTTTGGATGTAGAAGTGTAACACCGGACTCACAATTTTAATTGTACTCTTCTCTCCACTATTGTTGCTAGACTTGCTGAGTTTCTGCAGCACTCTCTATCTTTATTCTTTTATTTCTTTATTTATCCCATGATTCCTCCCTTTGGCCTTAAACCTTCGACTGTTTTATCCTTCAAGGCTACTTTCTATCCTACATTTGACCTGCCTATCATTCTTTTCTCCACTCTTCCCTGTTTCGCTGACTGAAAATGTTTTGTAAATCTAACTTTTTCTGACTTAAGTGAATAGTCATTCACCTGAAACGTTAGCTGACTTCTTCTGCCACTGAAGCTGTCAGATCTGCTGAGTATTTAGGACAAAGAACAAAGAACAAAGAAAATTTACAGCCCAGGAACAGGCCTCTTGGCCCTCCAAGCCTGAGCCGATCCAAACCTACCGCCTAAACCTGTCGGTCAATTCCTAAGCATCTGTATCCCTCTGCTTCCCACCTACTCATGCATCTGTCCAGACGCATCTTAACTGAATCTACCATACCTACCTCTACCACCTCTGCTGGCAACGCGTTCCGAAAGCCCACCGCCTTCTGTGTGAAGTACTTGCTGCGTGTATCCCCCTTAAACTTCTCACCTCTCACCTTGAAAGCGTGACCTCTTATTATTGAATCCTTCACCCTGGAAAAAGCTTGTTTCTATCTACCCTGTCTATACCCTTCATGATTTTGTAAACCTCAATCAAGTCCCCCCTCAAACTCCTTTTTTCTAATGAAAACAATCCTAACCTACCCAACCTCTCTTCATCGCTTGCACCTTCCATACCAGGCAACATCCTCGTAAACCTTCTCTGCACCCTTTCCAAAGCGTCCACATCCTTTTGGTAATGTGGAGACCAGAACTGTACACAGTATTCAAAATGCGGCCGAACCAATGTCTTGTACAATTTTAACATGACCTGCCAGCTCTTATACTCAATACCCCGTCCAATGACGGCAAGCATACTATATGCCTTGTTGACCACTCCATCCACCTGCGCAGCAACCTTCAGGGTACAATGGACCTGCACTCCCAGATCTCTCTGCCCATCAACTTTTCCCAAGGCTCTTCCGCTCATTGTATAATTCACTCTAGAATTAGACTTGCCTAAATGCATCACCTCACATTTGTCTGGATTGAACTCCATCTACCACTTTTCTGCCCAACTCTGCAAGCTATCTATTTCCTCCTGTATTCTTTGACAGTCCCTTATGCTTTCTGCTACTCCACCAATTTTCAGACTTTTCTGACTTTATTTCAGTTTTCCAGCACCTGTAGTATTTCACCCTTGTTTAGAATTCAAACTAAATGCATTTCGTTTGGGATGCATCCCTCAGAGAAATTAGAGTTTTCACCTGTCAGTCTAGACTCCATCCAATCCTAACATCCAGAGAAAAATAAAAATCACTTCACCATCCATTTGCATATGATTCCTTTAGTAATTTTTTTTGAGAAGTCTCACTTGACTAGTTTCAGGTGGAAAAATAATTTGCTAATGACAATGGGAACTGACTTGTGGCTTCATCATCTCGAAGCAAATGCTAATCTTTTGCACCACCTAGTGCTGGTAACAAACTCGAGTTATAAGAAATATAGTGAAGGCTTTGGCAGGGTTGCAAATGGTAACCCTTTTACATTTTGATCTCATGAATGTTGCAGTGAAGTGAAGCAAAAATATTTTTAATGAAAAATTGAATTAGTGTTTCTGCAATTTCTGAGGAACATGTTCATGTTTTATACATGGAAATCTTTTTTCTTCAGACTGAATGCGGACGGAATTATTTTTGGGAAGAACTTGGTCATGCTACACATGATGGACGTAACTTTAACTTTTGCTTCTGTTCTTTATCTCCAGATTTTAAAAACTCTCTTCTGCATTCTGGCAAAAAGACTTCAAGAGTGTTGTCTAACAGCTTGCATGGGTGTAACCTGATCTGGCCCAATGCCACTCCTGTGAAAATAGGAAAGGCCATATTCCAAGATGGATTTCCAAACATTTCTGCTATTGTCACCACACTGGAGAGATTCCTTGAAGTGGCAAAAAATCATGGTCATACCAAATAGTAATTGCATCGCTCATAAATCAAGCATGTCTCCTCTGCGATAATAGGATAGACCTAAGGTGAAAGATGAAGAAATGTTGTTGGAGGAAGGATTATTAGCATATGGAAGGATTATATGGAAGGAAAGATTATTAGAATATGGAAGGTGGTTGTGATTGAAGTGGAGTCAATCTCAACAAGTAAAATTAATTAGATTCACACTTTAAAGAAAAAAGAATGATGACTACAGAGCCAGAACAGGGACATGAGACCAAAGGAAAATACTTCCATTAAATCTAACATTAGACTGGGCACAGCAGGCTATATTTCTATATTAGTCGCAAATATTAAAATGGGTTCTAACAAATTTAAATTGTCGTGTCTGCATTCACTTTCTCACTTCATTTTCACCCTTTTACTTTCTTTCTCCTTTTTCTCCCCCCCCCCCAGCCCTTTATCAATTTAACACTTACTTATTAAATATTTTCTAAATCAAGTTGCATCAGTTGTTTATTTAGTGACTAGTATTGAGCTGTGTCATGTACAGCAATGGATTAGAGAACGGAAATCTGGCTTCGACACAAAGTTATTCTCCCAGCCAATTGCATTGAATTGTAGGTTGCTGGCTGTTTGAAGGAAAATCTTAGCCACATGTTCACATACATTTTAAGTCATTAGACAATCCAAATTAAATGATTAAATGTCCCTTCCTACTTTCCATTTTTTAAATATATAGTGTGTACAAAGAACAAAGAAAATTTACAACCGGGGAACAGACCCATCAGCCCTGCAAGCCTGTGCCTATCCAAATCCACTGTCTAAACCTATCGCCAATTCGTAAACATCTGTATCCCTCTTCTCCCCACCTACTTATGCATCTGTCCAGATGCTCCTTAAATTAATCTACCTTGCCTGTGTCTACTACCTCTGCTGGCCTCTACCACCTCTGCTGGCAAAGTGTTCCAGACACCTACCACCCTCTGTGTGAAGTACTTGCCGCGTATATCCCCCTTAAACTTTCCACCTCTCACCTTGAAAGTGTAACCTTTATTATTGAATCCTTCACCCTGGGAAAAAGATTATCTCTATCTACCCTGTCTATACCCTTCATGTATTTGTAGACCACAATCATGTCCCCCCTCAAACTCATTTTTTCAAATGAAAACAATCCTAACCTACTCAACCTCTCTTCATAGCTAGCACCTTCCATACCAGGCACCAGCCTCGTAAATCTTTTCTGCACAGAGAAAGAGTCCACAAAGAGTCCAAAGTGTCCACATCCTTTTGGTAATGTGGCAATCAGAACTGTACACAGTATTCTAAATGCAGCTGAATCAAAAGTCTTGTACAATTTTAACATGACCTGCCAAGTCTTATACTCAATATCCCGTCCGATGAAGGCAAACATACCTTATGTCTTCTTGACCACTCTATCCACCTGTGCAGCCACCTTCAGGGTACAATGGACCTGAACTCCCAGATCTCTCTGCCCATCAACTTTTCCCAAGGGTCTTCCATTTACAGTATAGTTCACTCTAGAATTAGATCTTCCAAAATACATCACCTCACATTTACCTCACATATGTGGGACATAATGAGCTCTGGTGGCTACAGTGCAGCACAGGATAATGTCAACAGTGTGGGTCACCCCCTATACTGGCTGTAATAGTTAATGGAGGCTTGACCCCTTTTCTTTATTCTTATGTTTGTTCTGGAATAATGTCCCTCAAATGTTAACCAAACGTTTTTTCTTTATTCCTTCACGGGATGTAGATGATGCTGGCAAGATCTGTATTTGTTACTCTTTCTTCACTTTATTTAAACTGAATGACTTGCTTGACCATGTCACAGAGCAGTTGTGAGTAAACCACATTGCTGTGGGTCTGGAGTCACATGCAGGCCAGACCAGGTAGGACGTTAACCAACTTTCCAACGGCGAGAGATGTTCCTTTGTGGACTTCTGTTCATTTCATCTGAATAACTGTTGCCTTTATATAAGTTTAAATAGGAACTTTATGAGCATTCAACCCAAACATGCATAGGCCATAGACCCTTGGAGTTTGCTTCCCCATTCAATAGGATGATGGCTGATCTGAGTTTAACCTGAATTTCCTGCATATTCCCAAAGAGCTTTTATCTCATTTAGTAATCAATAATCTAGTTAACTCTGCCTTGAAAATATTTAAAGAGTTTGCATCTTCTGCATTTGGAGAAAGGAGTTCCGAGAAACAGAGATTTACCTGCGCGGCATGGTGGCTCAGTGGTTAGCACTGCTGCCTCACAGCTTCGGGCGACTGTGTGTGGAGTTTGCACATTCTCCCCGTGTCTGCGTGGGTTTCCTCTGGGTGCTCCGGTTTCCTCCCATGTTCCAAGGATGTGCAGGTTAGGTGAATTGGCTGTGCTAAATTGTCCATAGTGTCAGGTGCATTAGTGAGGGTGGGGTGGGGTGGGGTGTGGGTTACTCTTCGGAGGGTCGGTGTGGACTTGTTGGGTTGAAGGGCCTGATTCCACACTGTAGGGAATCTAATCTAATCTACCTAATTCAATCTAGATTGGCAACTCACTCTACTGTAACTAATAGCAAACCACACACAGTAAAAATGTGGCACAGTGGTAGTGTCCCTACCTTATCATGAAGCTATGCCATAAGATTTCTGAATAAGTGGTTAAAAATATAAGTTTAAACATTTTGACTAATCTTTGTTCTTTACACAAGAACATAGGAATGGAAGAAAAAAGGAGGGTTAGTTAATTCAGCCTGTTGAGCCTGCTTCACCACTTAATACAATTGTGGTTGATTTCATCTTGGCCTCAACTCCACTTTCCTGCCCTTTCTCCATAAATCTCCAACCCATTATTAATTAAAAATCTAAAGTTTGCGAGAAGATTTGTAGCTCGGGTGCTCGTCGTTGTGGTTCTGTTCGCCGAGCTGGGAATTTGTGTTGCAGACGTTTCATCCCTTGTCTAGGTGACATCCTCAGTGCTTGGGAGCCTCCTGTGAAGCGCTTCTGTGCCGGAGGAACATCACAGAAGCGCTTCACAGGAGGCTCCCAAGCACTGAGGAAGTCACCTAGACAGGGGACGAAACGTCTGCAACACAAATTCCCAGCTCGGCGAACAGAACCACAATGATTAAAAATCTGCCTATCTCCTCCTTGAATTGACTCAATGTCCCAGCATCTATGCACTCTGGGGTAGGTAGACAATCCAGAGATCCACCACCCTATGAGAGAAGCAATTTCTCATCATCTGTTTCAAATCTGCTACCCCTTATCCAAAAACTATAATCTTTCATTCTGGATTGCCTCATGTGAGGAAACATTCTCTCTGCATCTACTTTATTAGTCCACTTTAGCATCTTATGCACCTCAATGAGATCTCCACTCATTCTTCTAAACTCCAGAGAGTACCAACCTAAGCTGCTCAAACTCTCCTCATAAGACAAAGCCCTCATCTCTGGAATCAATCTAGTGAATCTCCTCTGAACTGCCTCCAGTAAACTCCAACCCTCCTTCAGTAAGGGGACCACAACTATACACATTACTCATTAATGCCTTGTGCAGTTACTGCAACACTTCCCTTCTTTTATACTTTATTTCATTAGCAATAGATGCCAGAGTCCCACTTGCCTTCTTTCAATCCTGCCGTAGCTCTATACTAGCTTACTGTGATTCATGCAGCAGGACACCCCGATCCCTCTGCACTGAAATACTCTGAAGTTTCTATCCATTTTGATTATAAGTTGGCTTTCTATTCACATTTATATAGAAATGCCTCATATCTTTTTTTTTCTTATTTATTCACAGGATGAGGGCATCGCTGGCTAGGTAACATTTGCTAGCCTAACCCCAATTACCCAGAGGGCAGTTTAGAGTCAAATACATTGCTGTGGGCCAGATTGATAGTTTCTTTCCCTAGAGGAATTAGTGAACCAGATGGGTCATCATTAGAATCTTAATTCCAGATATTTTTAAAATCCATGTTCCACTCTGGCAGAATTCGAACCCAGGTTCCCCAGATTAACAGTCCAGCGATAATACCACTAGTCCATTGCCTCCCCTGTGTTCCAATAGCCCATTTCAGAGGAAGGGAAAACTCTGAACAGAATGTCATTGAGATTGAACTCAGAGCCACAATAGAAACAGCCTTTCAATCAATTAATGCCAATGTTTGTATTATTGCACCTCACGTTCAATGGATTAGATCAATGGCCTTTGAAGTTTTCATAGGACCATAAGACAGAAATTAAACCATTCAGCCCATTGAGGTTGCTCCATCATTCAATCATGGCTGATATGTTTCTCAACCCCATTCTCCCGTTTTCTCCCCATAACCCTTGATCCCCTTGATATTCAAGAACCCATCCATCTCAGTCTTAAATATACTCATGACCCTGGTCTCCACAGTGGTAATGAGTTCCACAGATTCACCACTCTACCGTTGAAGAAGTTTCTCCTTATCTCCATTTTAAAAGCTCTTCCCTTTACTCCAAGGATGTGCTATCAAGTCCTGGTCTCTCCGACTACTGGAAACATCTTACAAACATCTCCTCTGTCCAGGCAATTCAGTACTCTGTATGTTTCAATTAGATCCCCCTCATCCTTCTAAACTCTATCAAGTATAGACCTAGAGTCCTCAAACGTTCTTGTGTTAAGCTTTTCATTCCTGGGACCATTCTCGTGAACCTCCTCTGGACACGCTCCAGAGCCAGTACAAACGTTCCCTGTGACATCTGTCACACCAAACCCTTGTTCAGAAGGAATGGACTCTATCTTTGAATGGACTCTCTCACAGATTTTTGCATTTGTTGTTGCTTTGCCTCTCTTACTGATGACAGATTAACATAAAACCACCACCTGGAATCTTTTTGAGGCTGTGAGGTGCTCACAGTTAGCTGGAAAGCCAGCAACAGACTATTGCTACTCTTTCAGAAAAGGCTCCCAAACCCAATGGCAATCATGCATTGATGAGGCCACAAAAGGGGTCTTTGCCAGGAATGAAAGCCTCTGGGGCCAGAAGCCCCACCCAGTCAGAGCTGCCAGCCAATCAGAAGCTCCATGGCTCATGCTCAGCAGTGCCACAGAGGAGGTAGTGGCTGCCTCTGGAAGAGCATCCAGGACAGAGGTCAGTGAATGACAGGGTATGAGGGGAGGTCTGGGTTTGAGGGCCAATAAGTAGAGACCCAAGTTTGGAGGCACTTCCTGGAAGTGTGATCAAGTTGTGCTGAACAGGAGGCATTGGATTGTTATTTAAATCAACATAACATGCAGCGTTGTGGAGAAAAGGCAAGGACTTGCCACTAAATCAAAATGTTCAGAGAGCTGATACAGACCCGATGGGCCAAAAGGCCATGTTCTGCACTGTAACAAATTTGTGAGGTAGGTCCTGGAAGCAAGTTCAGAGGACTAGCTCTGAGAAGGGTCCTGCCTTGCCCAATGCTCACCTCTTTGACTGGGCATTGGCAAACTTTGACCGAGGCAACCCCTACCATCCACCAGGTGATCAGTTGCTCCCACAGGTTGACCTTTTGACACTGCACATGTTACTTGCAAGGAGGCTATTGCCAGTGGTAGAGGGTTAATCATAAAATCCTTATGGTGTGGAACCAGGCCATTCAGCCTATATAGTCCACACTGACTCTGGGAAGGGTATCCCACTCAGACCTACCCCATCCCTGTAACCCTAAAATATCCCATGGCTAATCCACATAGCCTGCCCATTGCTTGACACTATGGGCAATTTAGCACAGCCAATTCACCTAACCTACACACCTTTTGAGTGTGGGAGGAAGCCCATGCAGACACGGGTCAAATGTGCAAACACCACACAGATAGTTCACCCAAAGGTAGAATTGAACCCAGGTCCCCAGCACTATGAGAAAGCAGTGCTAGCCACTGGGCCACCCTGCCGCCCCTGTGTTGCATGAACATGGTTCATAAGTGGTCCCTTAATGACTCCAATTCATAGCAGAGTGAGAAGGTCATAACCATGGGCCTGGCCAACATGGACTTAATTCTAACAGAGGTGGGAAGCTGTTGTAGTTCGGGTACCCATCATTTTGCCTAATGAAGTGCCCTTCCAGCCTCCAAGCTCCCAGTCTCGGGAGGCAAAAGACTGTGCCCATTAATGAATGCATGGGAGAGGGTCACTGCTTACCACAAAGTATATTTAAAATGTTGTTAGTGCCTCTTTTCTGCAAACAATCGCAAGCTTCTCATGATAGCACTTGAATGACTGAGATGATTTCCCTTAACCTCTGCTCATGCTCAATGTCTGAATGAAGCCTCCATTTATGTCCTCAGTAGGTCAAATACTGATGGGAAATGAAAGAGAGAGAGAGAGAGGACAGGGAGAGAAAGGGAGAGAGAGAGAGAAAACCTGCAAAAATTAGCTGTGAGCCACAGATTGTTCTCATATCATCCAAACCACTTTCACTTCCTGGCCAGACCATTCTGAGAATGAGATGTACTCTCAAGTGCACCAATCTACTTCCTGAGGTTTTGCACACATTATAAGTGATGTTTATTTGCTATCAGTTTTATATGGTGCTTTTCTAAATAAAATAAAGATTCTTCCTTCACGTTAATCATATGCCACTCTGTAGAAGAGGCAAGAAAATTAAAATCTCTTTGAAAAGGTTTAATTCGAGACAGTCATTCTTTGAATTACCAAAAAAAAAGTTAATGGAAATTGGTTTAATACAGTTCCATTTGCAATTGGTGGTAATTAATAAAAAACAAAATTGTGTTATGTGCTCAAAAGGCAAGTTTCATTCTTAACCTTCCTTAGCACTTTGGTTAACTGCTTCCAGTTGTTTAACTTTATGTTTTCCTGTAATTATTTAACCTGTAAACCACAATGCCTTGTTTTAACCGTTTGCTCATGGGAGTCACTGGCTAGATCAGCATTTATTGCTCATCCTGAATTGCCTAAAGATTTGTTAAACGTCAAGTGCATTGTTGTGGATTTAGAGTGTAAGCCTCACCAAGTAAGGGTTACAGATTTCCTTCCCTTGATGGTACTAATGAACCGGATGGGCTTTTACAACAATCAACGGCAGCTAGTTTTTGTTTTGACCGTAGGTTTTTATTGATTTACCATTTCACCATCGATCAGTTTAAACCCTTGTTCCTGGAACTTCAGCCTTGGACACCGGATTACTAGTTGATTGCCACTGTACCACTAACTCTCCACATCTTCCAGTATCATGATGCAAGTTGTGCACTTTATTATGTGGAGCCAGATGTTGGAATATAATGGCATTTACGACAAGAGTGTCATAAAGTAAAGAGTTTCTAGTGTTGGTAGTAGGGTTGGGTGGGCGAGAGAGTGAATGAGGGTTTATCAGGTTAGCACAAGATTCACAGTCAAATAGATTTCAGTGCCCACTTGGCCATGGGTAATAGCCACACAGGTGAGACACTGTTTAGAAAGCAGCTTGCAAAGACCTGAGGGAATGTACCCACCAAGTGTCAGTGCCAATCATCTGTCAGTGGGTATTTGAAAGGAAAACATGAAAAACTGAGACAGGAAGAGTCTGAGAATTTAACTCTCAGTCAATCCAAAAGCCAGTGACTTAGGTTTGATACAGTGAGGGCTTAGATTCTTAGAAAATTCTCTGGCAGTAAATTAATTCTGTAGAACTTGTATTATAATCATTCCTAGTTAAAGACTGTGGGTGGTTCTTTGATGAAGAAAGCCATGTTTTTTTTTATTTGCTCACACCCTGCCTTCTCTTTTTTAAATTGACAGATTTAATCTATTGATGATGCTCTGAGTGAAGATTTGGCAAAAGAGCAAGAAGGTCCCTATCACCCCTCCCCTACACTGCAGTGGCTGCAGTTTTTAATTCAATAGTGACTATTTTTCTAAGAAAACTAATCAACAAACATTACATATAGTCACAGTGTCACTCATCCCCTTTGCAAGTTGTGCTATGAATGAAAAATATTCCTGAGTTGAATCTCTGCATTACCATTGTACTGGCATCCCCCAGCTTTGATTAACTTTGTGATAATATGCAAAACCTTTATAGTCTTTATTCTAAGAAAACTGGTTCTAAAGTGTACCATGTTTTTTTGCCAAGCCTCAACATTAAATTCTGTAGTGCCTCCCCCAGGTGTGAAACTTTTCATTTTCCCAATGAAAAACGTGCAAAAAAAAACTCATTTTGTTTTTCAATTAATTTCATTTTTCCATTATTTCACTTCTAAGAATTTTGCAAGGCCCAAAAAATGGAGGCCTTGCATACATATCAGATCTAGCTGCATGCAAGGATGTGAGAGTCGATGTGCTCATAGATAATAGCACCCAGAATAAAATAATTTTCTCGAGATTAGTCCATGTGCTCATTGTATGAGCAGCTTATGATGGCTGCACAAGGTTAGGTAAAATAATCAAATAATGCAGCATTTCAACAGATACGCTGTGTGTGTGTTTGTGTGTGTATGTGTGTGTGTGTTTGTCTCTGCACGTGTGCATCTGTGCAAGTGTTACAGCAGAATGAAGAACGGTGAGGTAAGATGTGGACTTTTATTTTTGCTCATTCTTGAAATATTTCATAACGAGAGGTAATATTGCCAATGATTTTTGTGCCATGTTCATTGTAATGTCAGTCGAAGAAATTCTCACCTTCCTAAAATTTCGATGTGCCTCATAATGCAAGATTTGATGCAGCCATAACAATAATTTGCTGTAAGTTCCTTATTACTGGTACTTCACTCAATGTGTTACTCCAAATTCGATTATGCAGAATTATATTTCCGCCATTTTTATTTTTAAATGTTGATTTAATTCTTTGAGAAACCATTTCTGCTCTGTCCGAGAGATAGAAGTGGTTCTACATCTTAGCGGTTGGCATGGATTGTTAAACTTTATCAGCACTTGTTAGAGCCGAACAATAAATTGTCTCCAGTTGTTCATGCTGACAAAGGGTTTGGAGACATAAGGCATAACCTAACAATGAGGAACTTAGGTGTAAAAGGATGTTGAAAGGAAAGATATTTCAGACGTGGGTAGGAGTTGAAGTAAATTGAGGCAAACTCATATGGACAGATTCAGTAAAATAAATATGTTTTTAAAGAATGAGGTAATTAGGCAATTTGGTGAGAAGGTGGGTAGATCGGTTGAGCAATATGACGAGAAGGTGTGTAGGTGGGTAGAACAATTGAAAAGGGCAGTCTGCAAGGTCAAGTGATTTTTTTCTTACCTTCAGAAGTGTCCTGTTTCCTGATCCATCTGAAAAAATGCAGTAAGGGTTTGGAAGTTCTGATAGGACATAATGGCAAATGGATTCTCAGATTTACCGACTGCCTTATAGGATATTTGCAAATTAAACTTGGAAGTTGTTGGGATCTCCGTGTGGGTGGTCCAAGGAAATGCTTGCGTAAAGTATCACAATGTACTTTATTGATGAAGTCAATATTTGTACCCCAGGAAAACAAAGTGTGGAAATTAAACAATGTAACACACATCTGGTGAAATAGTACAATTTTTTTTTTTTTTCTCAAACCATATGTAGTATTTCCACATCTCTGCCTCATCTTTAGTTAATGCAGCAACATTCATTCAGCTGCCTACTTTAAAGTCAACTAGCGTCAGTCTGAAACAGGATGCGGGTGTTATATGATTTACAGTTGCATTTTTTAAAAGATGCAGAGCTGAAAATCATTTTAAATTAAACACTGAATTGTGTTCACAATTTTCAACATTCTTAACAACTACATTGTCCTCCTGCAGAATGACGAGAAAGTGAGGGCTGCAGATGCTGGAGATCAGAGTCAAAGTGTATAGTGCTGGAACAGCACAGCAGGTCAGGCAGCATCCGAGGAGCAGGAGAGTTGATGTTTCGAGCATGATGAAGAGCTTCCTGATGAAGAGCTTATGCTCGAAAAGTCGACTGTCCTGCTGCTTGGATGCTGCCTGACCAGCTGTGCTTTTCCAGCACCATACTCTTCGAATTCTGCAGAATGAGTTGAGACAGCAAAATAGAGCAACTCCTTTCTCGTATACACCAAAAAAGAATTAAGATAATGTTCATGCTCAGAGACTCCATCATCAAATTTTTGAATATTGGACAATGCTGTGAAAAACATGTATTTTAACAGGACTATAATAAAACACATTTTTTGACTTTCAGCAGTACACTTCCTCCTCGCTTTAAATTTTTTTTCCCAGAAGTGTTTCAGTCATCTTCCCATGTTTTATTATTACTTACCTTTCACTGTTTAGTTGAGATATTATCTAAAGGATCCGAGTTTGATTTTGTCATCACTGCCCTATCAAAGGTAACAATTTTTTTGTTAAATTAGGCAGAAGATTAATTCTATACAAAGCAAGCATTGCTTTCTTTTAAAGTCTGCCATTTGAAGGATTTTGATTCTGGCTTTATTTATGACTATGCATTTTTTTTAAATTAACACATGAGCTGCTATGTAATGTAACTGGTCTTCATGTTTTGTGTGCCTGAATGTGATAAGGTTTTGGCTTTCTGTAACATTCTCTGACCATAGGGCAGTAGCTGTGGAAGGAATGATGTTTATTTGCACAAGCTGTCATATTTATGAGTTCAGCTAATTCTACAAAAAAAAACCCAAAATGATAACAGCTGCTTCCAACACGACCATCGTCATTTAAAAAAAATAATTTCACGCAGGTGTTTGTTGAAATGAACATTATAAGCTTTTGATAATGTAGTTTCTTTTTTTCTATATTAAACCTTATCTAATTGTATGCAGTCAGTGATTCGTGATGTATAGTTTCCATATTATGTTTTGTGTTTTGTATGTTAAGCGAGAGATGTAAAAGATAAAAACCTGGGATTATTTTTCTTTTCACAAAATAACAACTTCTGAATGAAATAAATGTCAAAATAATTGAACCCAACATGCAGACAAAGAGGCAATCACACAAATAGTTGAGGGGCAACAGTCCAAGAGTTAAAAATTGAAAATGTCCTTAACCAGATAACAGTATATAATACTCAGCATAATGTACAAATTCGACCTACACAAATCCAGAGTTTGATTCAAAAACCGAAAATTAGAGGTGACTCAAATTTAAATGAAACTCTTTTGAAATAATGAAGAAAGACAGTAAAATTAATCTCATTGTAACAAAATAAATCATTTTAAAATTGTACAAAGATTGTTCCACATGTATGGTTGCTAAATTGCCAAGAAATTATAAACATTACAACATTTTTTCATTGATTTTATAAATGACTGCTTTCATGATTGCTGTATCCAATTTGAATAATACACTTTCAAATGACAAAGAAAACAGAAGTACTATAGAGTATAAAGTTCTCATTATATAATAGTCTAAAGAGAAAGAATAGCTGCAGTCCAACCACTCCCTGAGGTTTATTTAATAACAATAATTAGCAAAATTTGCAGCATATGTCTTTCTGCTGATTATGCAATTTATATAATTTTACGCCGAGAGTTCTGAGACATGTTTATTTTCTAATTAAAAGGAATAAGAAAACCAAGGTAGGAAAACTTTATGAAACCACCTTTCTCCCATCAGAAAATAGACGTTAGGCATTTTGTTCTCAAAATGAAACAGAAATTTTGAAACTTTGTATACACCGAATTTCTTTTGTGCTCTTATTGTATCCAAATCATGGCATCACACAGGTTCAGAATCAATCTCATCAAAGATGAATACTTAACAATACTTTGCAAATATCACAGGTATAAATATAAAGCTGAGACAAAAATAAGATTGTAGTTTCTTAATATTTTGAGGTAATGACAACTCATTCTGCTTTAGTTTTATTTTTGTTCTTAACAATTTCAGAGTTAATCATTTTGTGTAGTACTCTTGCAGCTGTGCAAAAGATGAGCCAAAAGTTTGCTAATCGATTTATTTAGCACACAGATCAGAATAATGCCAAAGTAAAGCTTTTGCTAAACTGGTAATACATTTATCAGATCAGAACTTAAAATGTATCAGTCTGAAAGAAACTTAGACTTTATTGCTAAATCAGTAGAGTAAGTCACTCCCAATCTCCTGGAATCAGCCTTGTTGCATAAAATTGCACCATCTTTTGCAACATATTCAGTTTCATTGAGCAAAACAAAATGTCCCAGACCTAATAATTAATGAGGCAGTCTGATTGAAGGATGGAATATTATACAATTAACTATCCGGCTTCTCAAACCCAATATTACAGGCAAACTACTTTAAGCCAGCAGTGGGAAACCATGATATATTTTAAAAACTGGATCAAACTTTATTTTCAATCTGCAGGTTGTGAGGAGTGATTCCGTTTTTGCTTGGTTTGAATTTCAAAGGTGAATGGTCGGATGGGTTTTGCCATAAGTTATGGCACAGACAGTAGTGGCCCACCCTCCGAACCAGGAGCTCTGGGCTTGAATCCCACTCCTGGAGGTGGTAGCAATGAAGGTGTGATCAGAACTTGGCCAGATAGGTTGATTATTGATCTGTAAATCCTTCCCATACCCCAATCATAGGTAGCAAGAGAAACAGAATCTCCAGGGCAGCCCTGCTTGATTGGAAATGATACTTATCAAACTCCAGCCTCTGATCACAGGTTGACAACTTGTTCCAGGAAAAATTGCCACGTAAGCAGACATAGCACAGGCTTTGTCTGCCTCATGTATCACTGGACAAAGGAAAGTCTACTTGTCCAATAATGGAGAAAGTGGAGGCTGGCTTTCATATCTGAAGTAGTGATACATTTGGAAAGTTCATTAACCATTACATTTTTCAGATAACTCCCTCTTTGAAACTGTGGTCCACCGTGCATTATGTCAGTAGCTCGTTTGATTTTGCCAGACACTATAATCTTTGATACATTCCCAACTCCAGTTTCCCCCTTTGCCTCATTCAGATGTCCATTTTTCATGAGTTAAAAGACTACAAAACCTCCAAAATGGGGAAGTAATGGCCTAGTGGTATTATCGCTAGGACAGTTAATCCAGAAACCTGACTGAAATTCTGGGGATCTGGGTTTGAATCCTGCCACAGCAGATTTGAATTCAACAAAAAAAATCTGGAATTAAGAGTCTAATGATGACCATGAATCGATTGTTGGAAAAAAAAACTCATCTGGTTCACTAATGCCCTTCAGGGCAGGAAACTGCCATCTTTACCTGCTCTGGTCTACATGTGACTTCAGACCCCTAGCAATGTGGTTGACTCTTAATTGTCCTCTTAAGCATGGGCAGTAAATGTTGCCTAATCAGTAATGCCCTCACCCTGTGTATGAATTTTAAAAATAACCTAGATGGTGAGTTCTAGCAACTTGCTATTCAGCTGCAGGAGCTATCATAAGTGTCCTTGTTTGATGTCTGGCAGAGGTCACTGGACTCTGATTAAAAGTGGAATTCTGTCCCCTGACTCCACCACCAAATTAAAGTTTCCTAATCATTTATTTGGTGTGAGTGCTAATCCAGAGGGTCCAATCCAGTGCCTCTTGGGTCATGGGATAGACATGAACACATTAAATGTGCCGGCTTGTGTGGCTGAATTGCCTGTTCTTGTCCCTAGTCCTTATTTCAGTGAACCAAAGAAACAGTTAAAATTAAAAGTAGACCAGCATCTGCAGTTGTTTTTTGTCTCTAACAGTTAAAATTGACTCACAAAATGTACTTGAATGTCGCCCATTATTCTTATCTAAACTCACTAATGATTACTTATGCGTCACACATGCATTTCTTTTTTGCCTGCAAAGGTGCTGCAAACAACCAAAAGTAACACTTGTAACAAATTTATGAAAGGTTATTTAAGTGATTCAGAAATACCATAACCCATTGTGACATACATTGGGTGCGAACCAGTCATTTGGTTTTAAAATCTGTTGACCAGATGAAAAGGTTTCTGAGGAAGCCACCAGACCTTTTTCTGTGTAAATTTGGGGGAAGACATTTTCATCAAGACTTTGCATGAACCACTTGGGGTTTCCAAGCCCCTATTTCAAATCCAGCTGACTGAACATTGCAACCTCTCTCATGTTATAGAAAGACAGGAAAAACGCAGTGCCTCTCCTTCCCACTGTCTTGTTCCTCTGTGGTTTGTGAAGATAAACAATCTAATCTATGGCACATTTATATTTAGAATCAGCAGGTGGGAGCTTAGAATGATCTTTTGTCTTAATTTTCCAGTGTTTGACGGCCTGTCTTTTCAGCAGTGCTTTCTGCGGCCTGTATAACCAACTAAATGGAACATCTTTTATACGTCCAGGATTTGACTTCATTTCAAGCCAGCTCCCTCACAAAGATTTCTTTAATTGACTGTTGCCAAGTAATACTTTTCTTGGCCTCTTCCTTTAAGAGCCCAGATTGAGATGTATTTGATTAATAACTAATGAACACAAACTTATCATAGTGTTTCTAATTTTACATAAAGTGCCATCATTCTTACATACTGTTCAAAGCTCCATCATTTGGAATAACACATGTCCTCACAGTAAATAAACAATAAGTTGAGATAAAGCATCAGAGCTCTTCTGACATTTGCTCAATTGTACAGGTTGGGTACTCTTTGTACGTCCAAAAATGATAAAGACCTAAAAATCCAAGACCTAAAAACCAGCTCTGAGGAAGGGTCACTCGACCCGAAACGTTAACTCTGATTTCTCTCTACAGTTGCTGCCAGACCTGCTGAACTTCTCCAACAATTTATTCTAGTTTCTTAAAACTAAAGGCCTTTTGAAAGTTGACCTGAATGGACCCAAGCAGACCAGACCCGTGGATATGCTGAGATCAGATCCTTCGGAGAAAACTTTGCTTGGCCCAAACATATCTGAATGAACCTGAAAGCAACGTTTATTTCCAAAGGGCCTAGCGGAAAGTGTCTACAGGTCTGTTTAAGCTCTTTGTAAAAAAAAAGTTGATTTTCAGGTCCATTCAAATCTGTTCTGTTAAGTAAAGATTTTTTCCAAAGCATTCAAACAGGCACAAAAACCAAAAATATTATTTATCTAAAAAAACAGCTGAGAGGGGCTTTTGAGGTTTTCAATAAAATTGATATAAAATTCTCCTGTGTTTGAGGAATACATTTGTACCGATACACAAGCTGTCTTGCTGTGCTCATGTGACCTCTACCTCTTGCTTTCATTATACAGTTTGTGGCAGCCATTAAATACATCACTGGCGATTTGATGTCAGATGTATGAAACTGAGATTGATCTAATTTTCAGAGCTAATTACTGCATGTTTTAAAAAAACCCACAAATTAACATACAGCAATCTGCAACTTGGAAGTTAATAAGATTAGTCAGAATAGAGGAGAATTTTCCATTCCGTGCTCCTATGAAAGGAAAAATGAGACAGAATTGGATCTTTCTTCTTACTAGACAGGAAAATAGTTATGAAACAGCTGCAGAAAGAAATAAAGAGACTGCATTAAAAAAAAAGTAGCAAACCTGTTAATGCTAAAGTAGTGTAATAAACTGCATCAGACTCAAAAGCTTACTCAGGCGCAGAGATTATAGACAGGAAAGGTTTCGAAGAAATGTTCTAAGTCCTCTATAAGTGTTATTAATGAATAATGTACATTCTACATCAGAACTGAAGTGAAGGGTGAGGATATTGATAAGGACATGACCACACTAACTCATCAAGCTGAATCCTGTGTGTTTGGACAGATTTCATCAGTGATAAAATTAACTCAGACATATAAGAAATCCCCATCAGAACATGTCTGCTCAGAGAGGAGAAACTGACTCTCAAGGAAGTTATCAGTACGTGCAGAGGTTTCAGAGTTTGTTGACCATTAACTAGAGTGTATTAATGGAGAACAGACAAAGCTTAGCAGTGTACGAGAGACATTCTAAGGCTGAATGAGAACAACATATTGAAAGTGAGGGAGAAATATTTGTTGAAGAGCCATCCGAAAGATCAAGGCCAGAGCAATGGACATAAATATTGCAGAGGATATTGCATCAATGAAAAGGGAGTGTATCCAATGATGGGAAGCAATGGTCTAACTACAAGTAGCACAATCACTTTGCACACAAGGCAAGACTATAACGATAATGCTGGAGAAATTACAAATGATGATTCTGAGAAATCACACCATACTACAGGTTGGCACCATAAGGTTTAAAGGTGATGAATATTTTGTGGCTGTTAGAATGATTACTGGAGAAGGAAAGCAAATGTGAAGTACTAGATAGATAATGAGTGTTTTGGAAAATATGATTTTCACAGATGTGCATGAAGTGACTCAAGATGGTTACCTAAAAATGAGACCTTTCATGGGTATGATTGAGGCCATATGATGCAATGATACTTATCCCAAGAGGGCACATGAAGGCTGGAAACCAAATACAAAGGGAAAAATGAAGATCTGGAGCTCCAAGCAGGAGGTGATAAGCAAAATCAATTAAAGCAATTCTGAAGCTTGGCATTGGAACTCTATACACACACCAGAAGAAATTTGTAATGTTTCACAGCCTGCAAAACTGCCAAATAGATCTTTGAAAACAACCACCTTGGATATCTTCTGGGAAAAAATGAGGACTGCAGATGCTGGAGATCAGAGTGAAGAGTGTGGTGCTGGAAAGTCACAGCAGGTTAGACAGCATCCGAGGAGCAGGAGAATCAACATTTCGGGCATAATTCCTGAGGAAGGGCTTATGCCCAAAAAGTCAATTCTCCTGCTCCTTGGATGCTGCCTGGCCTGCTGTGCTTTTCCAGCATCACACTCTCGGCTTGGATATCCTCTGGTCAACATCATCTTGCAGTAGGTAAGAGTGTCAGATTGACTCAGCAGCTGACAACAAGAGTTCCAGCAGCCCTCGAATCAGCTTGAAAGATAAGTTTGAAGAACTGGAAAAGAAGCAGAGAATCAAGAAAATGGCAGTTCCTCATGACTGGATTGGCACTGAAAAAGACAATCATGGGAAATGAAGGGCATGCATAAAAACAAAGGATCTCAAAAAAAGCCTTGACAATCTCACCACTCCAAAAACAACATTGATAAAATGCTGCTTCAGTTTACCAAGATAAAAATCATCAGTACCCTCAATGTGAGGAATGACTATTAGCAAGTGAAACTGAATGAAAACAATAGTTTCCTAACTACTGTCTGGAGACCATTCAAGATTACTGTACTTGGTAAGTCCACTGCTCCAGAGCAATATCAAGGCAGACAGCACCAGATGCAGTGGAGATAATGATGGAAAATCTGTTCATTTATGGATGTGGAGGTTTAATGGGAGACAAAATTGTCCAGCATGTTTGGAATCTGGTGTAACTACTAGAGAGCTTACCAGCTTCACCTAAAGTTGAACACAGAAAACATGCAACCGAAAATATCTGAAGCCAAGTAAATACATCATGTACTGACAGAGAAAAGGAGTTTATCTAAATCCTGAGAAGGTGGCAATTAGAGCACAAATGCAACAAGCAGCAGGTCTAAAAGCGATGCACAATTTGTTTGATTCTTGTAAAGTTCTTGCCTCAACAAAAAAAAACTACAGATGTTGGAAAAATTCAGCAGGTCTGGCAATATCCGTGGAGAGAAAGCAGAGTTAACGGTTCGGGTTCAGTGAGCCTTCTTCAGAACTTCAGGAAGTTCTTGCTTAATTTGTAATTGGAGTGTGAACATTTATGTGAGTTCACTTTTACAGATCCACGGCAATTCTTAAGCACAGAACACGAAACAGCCTTCACTCAAAGCAAAGCACTAACAGCAACAGCTCCAGCATGCTTTGGAGGTCATCACTCCAGGAAAGGTATTGAATCTTAAAGGCAAGTTCTGATCAAGCACTCACCAACGGAACAGGGAAGGAACACCACCCCAAGAACAAGCAGGTCCTAGTCAACTTGCACACACATCATTAAAAGAATTGAAAACAGCAGGGACAAAAGATGAAATGCCTGTGCAGAGACTGATGAAACTGGGACCGACTGACTTAGGGAGAGGGACAAGGAGGGTGGAGGTGAGGGCTTGATGAAAAGGGGGGGTCAGAAGGAAGAAAAGGTACTGCCTTCTTCTGGGGGTGACTGCAATGGGCAAATTGACCCCTCCAAAGAGAGAACACCTCTCTTGCGGCACTTAGAAATACTTTAAAAGAAACTGCTTCCCATTGCACATATGTAACTCAATTAATTTTTATTTATTGATTTAAGCATGTAAGTGGGCTATAAGTCTGGCACCCATCCATCCTCTGTATTATGGGAGTGAGCTTGGAGGTGGTGGGAAGGTGATGGACAGTGTGCTGGGCCCCTGGCCAATTTTACCTGAACCCCCTCCACCATCTTTTCACCCCCAGATCTGTGGCCATGTCTTCAGTCCCCAGTTTCTGTTTTCTTTGAGATGTTGCTGAAACGTGTCACCATCGGCAACACCCGATGGCTCCTTTGTCTTGGGACATAATCCTGTCCCAAAGGGTCACGTGACTCAAAACATTGACTCTGCACAGATGCTGCCAGATCTAATGAGTTTCTCCAGCAATTTCTGTTTCTGTCTCCGATCCTTTTTCTATTGTTGGCTACACATCGATAAAATATTTTGGAATGAATTTCTTCCTTTAGATTCGATTGAGGAATGCTGTTGTTGTTGTACTCCCTCAAATTTGTAATTGTTAAGGTGAGCTGCTTGGAATTCTGAAGTCCAGGAATTTTAGACCATGTTTAATAAAGTTTTACACTGAGCACATCTTTACTTATTGCATTTTAAGTTGTTTTGGCTGCATTCTAAATTTGAATCCATGATTATATTGCTGGAAGGGTACATACGATTTGGAACATGACAGCGATGGTGTTAGTGGTGAGCAGGGGACTTTTTATGGGGTTCCCCATATCAGCTGGCAAAAGTTCCATGGAAAACCTCAATGTAAAATGTCTGGCAAGTTGCCACTATGAGGCATTGATCAAGGCTTCTCGACGGTCAGTGCTGTATTAATGAACTAGGTTGACTATTTCCCCATAGTCTGACTGCCCATTCTCCCAAGGTATATACACTACATCCAGATCACATCATGATTTGGACAAAATCTAGACCTTTGCGCCTAGATTCACTATTTTATTTCAATGCTAAGACCCTGGAGATTTACTAAGATGAGAAGTTTTAATGTTGAAACGAACTGCTTCTGACAGAAAGGAAGGTTAAGAGGAATTGCAATTACAAAATAATTTCAGCCAGTAAAACTATTTGCATTGTTGAACCAGTATCTGTATGACATCAATTTAAAACTATGACCCAGAATCAAACGCTGGGAGAAATCATTTTGCCCAGAAGGTTGTTAAAGAAATATGACACCTTACCAGAAACAATCTTGAAAATAGAATTTTGTGACCGTTTAAAGGAAGTGGATATGTAATTGCAAAAAACAAAAACATATAAGTGCAGTGGGGAGAGTTCATGGAACTGGCACTGACTTGTTTCAGATTGTCACACTGACTCACTGGACCAAATAACTTGCATTAATGTGACATATGGGAACACAAAGATTTTAGGAGCAGCACATCTTCATTGTGTCCAGGTATTCTAAAACTGTTACAGTGTAAAGGGAGGCCATTCAGCCCAACATATCTGAACTAGTTCTTTCAGCATTTTGGCTTTTTGTTAAATCTTGCCTTTTCTCCGGGGTTACCACATTTTGTTTTTATCTAAATAATCACGCAATGCCCTCGATTTAGTATCTGTCATACTTTCAGCCAGTGCATGACAGACCTGAATTAATCAGTGTGTGAATTTTATTTCTCACCTTCGAAGCAACTTTTTCACTTCTTTTGCAAAACGCTTCGCTTTTGAGAAGAACAAAGGAGGTAGCACACCTAACAGCACTGAATCTCTTTTGATTCTCGATCCTGTTATCACTAGAACCAGTTTCTCCCTATCAAATCCACGCAGGCCCTCGTGATGTTAAAAACATCAAGTATCCCCTCGGCCTTCTCCTCTCCAAAGAAAACATCTCCAACCTATTCTCAAACCTAAAGTCTGTCATATACCATATCCGTATATACCAGCCTTCATGACAGATCAATCACACTTACCCACTTCTCACCAATATCCTCAGTATCCTCTCTCACCAGATGAAGAGCAATATGAATACATACTTTTATAGGATCTTTAGTGAAATAGGACAGCTGGATTTTATCAACATTGCTTTGAGTCAAACTTTATTCAATTACTATTGTGTGTAAGGAAAAAATCAAATTAGAATTTGCTCAGGCTATTATCACATTACATGGGCTGTTTCCTGATTCTCTCCTGTGCTCAGCTTTCTTTATCACTCATTCAGCTTCTCTTCTGTCCAGGCCAACCCGCTTATTATCAATAATCCCATTGTTTTGCCTAACCTTTCTTATCTCTCTTTGGGCGCTGTCATTACCTATCTGCTCACCCCTCCAGCACTCCTGACTGCCAACCCCCTCAAAAGCATAATTACCACGTTTTCCGAGCTACTATCAGTTCCGAAGAAGAGTCAAAACATTAACGTTGCTTTCTCTCCACAGATGCTGAGTTTCTCCAGCAATTTCTGTTTTTGCGTCAGATCGTCAGCATCCGCAGTTCTTTATCTTATTATAGAACTTGATAATAATTTCTCACTAGATGGAAATGTGTTGCTGGAAAAGCGCAGCAGGTCAGGCAGCATCTAGGGAACAGGAGAATCGACGTTTCGGGCATTAGCCCTTCTTCAGGAATCCTGAAGAAGGGCTAATGCCCGAAACGTCGAGTCTCCTGTTCCCTAGATGCTGCCTGACCTGCTGCGCTTTTCCAGCAACACATTTCCATCTCTGATCTCCAGCATCTGCAGACCTCACTTTCTCCTCAATAATTTCTCACTATCCCACTAAGATAGCCATGGAAGGGTGTGGCATGAAAGGAGGCCATTTAGCCCACTTTAACTTCTATCCCTTAGCTAGTAGACATGAAAACCACCACTTTGACAACGTAATCGTTTTTATCTTTCTCAAATATTTATTTTCATATGCAAAGTTTAAAAGCCAAATTTATCGAAACTGTGGTGTTTGTGTGAATCTGGCTGTGCATTGTTGGTATGTGGTGGCATTGAAGCCCTACATTATGAAGCAAAGCTTTTGTTGATGTTCGCTTTTGAGAAGAACCAAGGAGGTAGCACACTTAACATCACTGAATCTCTTCAAAGCACCCATAGACTCCACCTTTTACCTCCCAAAAAGAATGAAGTTCTTTTGATACATTGGGCAGGTGGTTGGCTGAGTATTTTACTTATAAGCACAGCATGAATTGGGTGATACTGAGTTAGCTTCCCATTATACACTTTAATACAAATGGTCATGGTGTATAATGGGCAGCTTATTCATCTTTGACCACACACTGAAAGAGAAGTCGATGTTCGAAGAAATCTCAGTTTGATAAAGATAGATTTCTTACTTCACTTTACGAGGAATTCAAGTGAAAGAAAAATATTGATACATTTTGGATATGGGCCCAATGCAGGCAAGTAGTACTAGTTCAGTTTAGGAAAATTGGTTGGCATAGATGAGTTGGACCGAAGCGTCTGTTCCATGCTGTATAACTCAACATTGCAAATCACAAGTTGTTTGAATTCAAATTAAGCAAGTTCCCTTGGAATGAATCACTGTGGTACATTCATTGATGATGAATTTCAAGCTATTTTTAAATGACTCTACTTTGTTGTGATACAAAATGTCCTGAGTGTAAATTCTTGATTATTGGGATGGCTCAGTGGTTTGCACTGCTGCCTCAAAGTATCAGGGACCTGGGATCAATTCCAGTCTTGGGTGACTATCTATGTGGAGTTTGCATATTCTCCCTGTGTCTGTGAGGTTTCCTCCAGTTTCCTTCTACAGTCCAAAGATGTCACAAGGAATTAAGGGCTTCGGGGAGAATGCAGGTAAGTGGAGTTGAAATGCCCATCAGCCATGATTGAATGGCGGAGTGGACTCCATGAGCCAAATGGCCTTACTTCAGCTCCTATGTCTTATGGTCTTATGGTCTTATGTGCAGGTGAGGTGGATTGGCCATGTTAATGTCCTGAGATTTACAGGTTAGGTACATTAGCCGTGGTAGGTGTAGGGATGGTGGGGTGGGATGCTCTTCAGAGGGTCACTGCGGACTTGATGGGTCAAATGACCTCTATTTGCACTGTCAAGGATTTGGTAATTAGGAAAATACTTAGTGGAACAGCTATGGGTTACAATAGTCATTACCTTTAACCAAGATCTTAGTTATATCACATTTGCTTAAATTGGTTGGAAAAAAAATGAGAAGGATGGATCTTTAATATTCTAGCTGTGAGACCAAAACTGACCATAGTTGAGCTGTTGACAAAAATATTCAGAGAAGTTGCTATGTGATTAATGTGAATAATATAAAATTTAGCACAGGTGGTGAGTAGGTAATTATCTGAGAAAGGAAGACTTGGATTTATATACAAAAAGCCTCTTATAATAATCAACTGCCCCACTCTTGAAACTTAGCCACTATTGCAATGTGGGAACATAATAAAGACTAGATATTTTATTCTAATAATGCTTGCTTGAGGGATAAGTAACGCACGAGGTGACAGGAGAATTCCTTGGCTCTTCTTCAAAATTGGACTGTGCAATCTTTTATACTGCTTCCCCAACCCAAGAGGGCTTTTAGTTTAATGTCTCATCTTACAATAGCACCTCCAACAATGCAACACTCCTTCAGGACTGCATTGTGGTGACAACCTTAATTTTGGACTCAAGTCTTGGAGTGCAACTTGAACTTGCAGAACTCCAACTCAGAGGTAACAGCATTATCAACTGGCCCACAGTCGTAATTGAGGCCATGAGAGTGGAACAAAAGAAGAGTATGCTCTCCAACTGACCATGCAATGCCCGGCCTGAAATGTTTGATGATGTCCAGAATCGGAAAATGTAACATTGCCCTGCAATAATCCCGTTCACCTTCACAATCAACTGCTCATTGAAACATAAAACAAAGGCCAGGGCTAACCAACTGCACAAGCTCAGGCAGAACAGATGCAAACTCATTGTTTTTAACAAGTGCCAATATAGGCCAGAGAGAAGGGGCAGAAAGCAAAAACATTGAAAAAAAACCCTCAATTCACATTTGAAAACCTTTTAAGTTCATAGTTTACGTTGAGTCACTCTTGTGAAAAGAAAGCCAGATAAAGACAAAAGCGCCAGCTGATTTGGCAGAGTAATCTGCAATCTGAAATATCTGATTATAAAATGTGATGTCTACCAATTTAATCAACGCACCTATAACTTGTCACAAATCTCAGTCGAAACACAGTCAAGTGTGGTGGATCAGCTGAATTCCCTCAGCAGTACCTTTTTGACGCTGAAGTGTACAAAGGTAAATTAGCCCTAGCTAACCCATTATGATATAATCCTGAGGCAGTACTTATTTTACTTCATGCCAGTATTCACTAAAATATTGTTACTGTCTAATAGTGTGGTGGCATTAAGAAATGCAACAGAAATTGGCAGACCTGAATTGAAATTAGAAAATGCTGGGGATACCACAGAAACACAGTAATGGCGGGGACGAGAAATACAAGGTAAAATATTTGCAGGGCAACTGTCAAACAAAACTGTTGAGGCATTGCATCCAAAACATTAATCTGTTTGTCATTGTAAAGGCTGATTGACCTGTGTTTGCAGATTCTTGGCTCATTTTAATATTATCATTTGTGCTCATAGGTTAGGAATGGCAGTGTTCTTCACACACTTGTGACTGTATTTTGACAGATGTATGAAATGCCACTTTCATTAAGGAAATTAAGGAAAAAAGCATTGTTTGGATGCAGTTACATTAATTCAATGATTATTTTCTAATACCTACATAGTAATTTCAGGGTTTTACATTTATTTAAAGTTCACGAACATTGTGCAATATAGCAATTCAATGTCTTGTTCTTTTTAGGTCAAATAATAGACATTATCAGTAACCTCAGACCAGAAAGCTACAGGATTTTCTGTTGTACAGTGAGGGTACTATCATTGGTGTGTAGGAATGAAGTGCATATCTCAGTTCAAAAACAAGGTATTTCTTGATAAACTGATGTGCACCTTATGGGTAGATACTTCTCAATGCCTCCATTTTGAAACAAATTTTTTTTCTCATCGAGACCAGATAATGTTTTTGGAGTTATTGATGAAGTGGTTTATCCTCCCCGTCATTTCTTTAATTAACAAGAAGCATTAATGTGACATTTGAGTAAACACTAACAAACGCACCACAGCGTTAATTAGAACCATGTGCAAAATGTCGAGCAGTGCACTCATAAAACAAGCTGGCCGCGCAAAACTGGAAATAAGATAACGATCATGCATCTGATACAACAAGCGATACAGTTGCTCAGATATCGATCACATCACAGGTTTTTTTGTTTACTCTGAGCCGAGTTCAAAATATATGCCCATCTTAAATTTTTATGGCATAATGCAACTCAGAACTTATTAACTCTTCATGCATAAATTTCAATTCTACATGTGCTTTTTAGACTATATGAAGAATGATAAGATACAGCTAAACAGTTAAATGCTTCATTTTATTATTGCAGCAAAGTGCAGCACAGTGGCACAGTGGTTAGCACTGCTGCCTCACAGCACCAGTAGACCTGGGTTCAATTCCCACCTCAGGCGACTGACTGTGTGGAGTTTGCACATTCTCCCCGTGTCTGTGTGGGTTTGCTCTAGTTTCCTCCCACAGTCCAAGGTTGGGTGGGTTGTGGGTTAATGTGGACTTGTTGGGCCGAAGGGCCTGTTTCTACACTCTAATGTTTCTTGTTCTGCTCAATGGTACAATTCTTTTCTAAACCAAGTAAATATGTTTTAAATTTGTTTTTGCTTTGTTAAATGAGTTGAACATTTATCAGAAAATCACTGCAAACCATGGTAACAGTGAACAGTAGAAGTCAATATTAAATTTGCTGCAACATAATTACAGAAGGCAGCCATTTTAACCAATTGTCTTTGTTCAGTGGCCCGCTCTCTATCAGATGAGAATTTTGATCCATTGGGCTTGAGCTATAGTTAATTTCATGCCAGAGCTTTATGCTGATCCAATGTAGGGGGGCGGGGGGGAGGGGGAAGGGAGGATCAAAAGCAGGAAATACTGGAAGTCCTCACTACATTGTAGAGAGAGAAAAACAATTAGCTTTCAGCTTGAAGACTACATCAAAAAAGCAGGCCATGAGACTTGAAGAGTAGCTCCACCATATTTTGTTTTTATTTCAGATTTCTTAAATCTGTAGTATTTTGCTTTTTAAAAATTGATTATAATTTCTATACTAAATTATCTTTTCAAATGCTAATTTACTTTCTTTTAACAATGAAATGGATTCATTTTGAAGCTTGTGATAATACGTCTATTTTCCTATAATTCTTTCGGTGAAAATATTTCTCCTCCTGCCACAGTACCTGCACTACTTACACCCAAGCATTAATCTTAATTTTATAATAATATCTTAATAATCTTTCACTGTTTAGATCCTTTTACTTTATCTCATTAATGTTATTTGAATTTTCAAATACCTTATAAAAATGTCCTTGAAGCACTGATAATAACCAAAAATAGTGGAGAGTGGAACTTAATAGTGAAGTGACATTATTCAGTTTTCATTTAGATGTTATTTTCTGAGTCACGCATTCTTTATATGTCGTTAAGCTCCATTATTACACTTTGGGATTGCCTTTTATTAATCAAACAGAGAAAATAATGAACTGAAGTCTGTTTTCTTAATTGACTTGCTGACACGTCTCTAATTGTCTTTTTCAGTTCCAAAATGAGAATCCATTTGAAAATTCATAGAAATCAGACTCTTATTTCTGCTTGTTGGTTTACTTGTATTACTCATTTTCAAAAAAATGTGTTGTCTTGCAATGAAAAATAAGTGTAACATTTTGTTGCTTTCCAAAGAATTGTATCAGGGTTTCTTGAAAATGCATGCATTATTTGTCATTTATTTGCACAAGTGGTTGACTTGAGAACGTTGCACTGGAACTATTTCCATTAACACAGCACCATATATCTTATTGGTTACTGCACCTTTAACTCAAACTTCCCAGGTGTAGCTGACAGAAACAGGATAAATTCACTGTGGTTATGCTCAATGTGCCAAACTTCACCTGAGAGACACAAATTGGCATTTTGTCCTAGAAAGTGGACAAAGCCATTAATCAGCTCCATTGATTGCTGGTACCTCAGAGGGAAACACTCTTCTTTCACGCTCCAAAGAGTGTGGTTTTTAGTATCACACCAGTAACCTATTTGCTAACTTTAGACTGACATTCTGGTAAAGTGGGGCAAAAAGTGTGGTGCTGGAAAAGCACAGCTGGTCATGCAGCATCCGAGGAGAAGGAAAGTCAACATTTCAATCATGAGCTCTTCATCAGGAGTTCTTCTGCTCCTCAAATTTTGCCTGACCAGTTATGCTTTTCCAGCACCACACTTTTTGACTCTAATCTCCAGCATCTGCAGTCCTCACTTTCTCCCATTCTGGTAAAGTGATAACAAATGCAGCGCTGTTGTCTTATGGCCGAGATGTTCTCTCAAATGCACTCAAAATATCTGTCACTATTTGTAGAACTTAGCTGTGTTGCAAATTGGCTGCTTTTTTTAAACTTTAGAGCAATGACTATATTTTAAACATAGAATCCCTACAGTGTGGAAGCAGGCCTTTCAGCTCATCAAGTCCACACTGACCCTCCAAAGAGCGTCCTACCCAAACCCACCCCCTCTACCCTATCCCTGCAACCCTGCATTTCTCATGGCTAATCCACCTAATCTGCACATTACTGGACACAATGGGCAATTTAGCATGGACAATCCACCCTCACATGCACACCTTTAGGACCTGCTTATGTTTATTTGGTTGTGATGAGCTTTGGTGTCATCTTATTTTGTGAAAAATGCTATATAAATTCAAATCTTTCTCTTGCTGTCTAATCCTCAGTCAGTTCTGCTGTCAAGTGAAACTTGCTGAATCTACTGTAGAAAATTCTCACATCTAACATGATAATTAGATTGTGAGGGCAAATTCGAGGATGACACTCCAACATAGTCCTGAGGAAATGCTGAATACATGGTAATATTAAACTGAGTTTGCACCTGACCAATCTTAAAGCTTAATTGGTTGAAAAGTCAGCACCTTATGTCTGAACTCTCCTGAATGCCAGATTCCTCAAGCCCTACTGAAGGAGAGACTTCGAATAGTCACAAATCCTTTTATTAACATTGTTGTGCACAAAATGGCAGCCATATTTATCTGTTCTTCATCATTGCCATTCAAAGTTGGTGAATTCTTTTTAATATGAATCACTTCAAAACCAGACAAACCACTTCACAAGGAGTTTTCCATTTTCTATCTGGGCTGCACATTACTAAAAAGTCGTGTAAAGGATAACAGATAGATTTGGAATCGCCTTACTTTGTGAAAAATGCTACATAAATTCAAATCCTACTCTTGTCTTGCTGTCCAATTCTCAGTCAGTTCTTCTGTCAAGTGAAACTTACTGAATTTACTGTAGAAAGTTCTCACTTCTAACATGTTAATTAGATGAGCCGCAATAGGTGTCTACAGTGAATGTTCAGGTTTGAGCAAGAGGAATGACTTACACTGGGGGAAATTACAACAATCCTTGCAGATTTTAGGACTCCCGATAAAGGGGAGGTGGCGGGGGGGAGGTGGGGGTGGGTGGTCAGTGTGTCCAATTCATGAAAGGGTTGGAAAAACTGTGGAGTGCGGATGATTGCAGATTGGTTCATCTCAGGAAAGCATGCATCAGACGCAGGTATCAGTGACTACAGACTCTCCACAATTTCATGCAATATCGAATGAATACTTCAACATGCTTTGGTCTTGCTATCTTGGATTTCCATCAGCAAATGTTATATATCTGATGAATCTTCCTGATATTACCACATTCTGAGATAACCATGTAGTTATACTGAAGAAAAATAGCATAAATTGATGCTGCATTAAATTCTGGGGTGTTGTTTCCTCTGGGTTATTTTTAGAACACTGGTTAACACCTTGTTAAAGTTATCTTGGTTCTACTCTAATGTAGCCATTAACCTATTCAAACAAAATATACTATAGATTATATATTTAATAAGAACACAGTCAGTTCAGAAAAAAGCAAACCCTTAGATTTTTTTTCCTTTCATACCTTCATATTCCAAATGTCCAATAAGAGTTTTCTTTCATATTATGGCCTTGTTTTACGTAAATGTTGATGCAATTAGCACAGAATCGCCTTGCTAGGTTATTACATTTTTCCACAAGCCATTTGGAAATATGAGTATACAGGGAGAATATTATATTATTGAGGAATATTTTAAATGCACAGCTGAGAAGGAATTTTATTTCTTGTTGGCCAGTTCTCATTTGTCTTGGATGACAAAGAATTTACAAGGAATAGTCATTGGCTGTTCAGCCCAACTGGTCTATTCCATTGTTAATGCTGCTTGCTAATCATCACCCATTCTACATAATTTAATTCTCTCTTCTGTTCCTTTCTGCCTCATGTCTGTATCTAGCTTGCCTTTCAAGGCATCTGCATTATTCAGCACAACAAGTCCAAGCATTGGAAAGTTCCACCTTCTCACGACTTCTACATTGAGAGATTTCTCCTGAATTCATAGTTGGATGCATTAGTGGCGTTCTTATGTGCATGACACTCCAGAATGGTTGTCTTCCACAAGTGAAAACAATGTCCAGCCTTTAAAAAGTACTTCATCATTTGAAGAAACTGTGTAAAGTCACTCCTCAACTAAAGAGACTATGCATCAGCCATTCCTAATAACCTTTCAGTTCTGGTCACTACCAAAGAATTGGCCCAAATATGAAAATACTGTTTGATGTAGCCTTTATTTATGGAGTTGTGACAGATCCTTTTCCATAAGTGATGCTTGGCTGCATAGCAAGATTACATTTCACAATGACTTCACATGTTACTCATTCAAAGACTATGGATTACCCAAATGAGGTTTCTTCCTCATCCCAAATGTTTCAGAGGGCAGTAAAGAGTCAACCACATTGCTATGGGTCTGGAGTTGCATTAGGTCAGATAAGGACATGAGTGAAACAGATACTTTTTTTTTAATAATCCATCGAAATCATTAGACTCTTATTTAAAGATTTTTATTGGATTCAAATTTTACCATCTGTCTTTGCAGGATTTGCACCAAGTCCTAGAACATTATCTTGGTCTCTGGGTTAAACATCTAGCAATAGTACAATGTGACTATTAGTTCTTTTGCTAGCTTGTTGGTTTGAAATGTTTCATCTTTCAAAGCACTGAACTGCTAATCACAAAACGTTCGACTTCAGAACCTGGTTTCCGCAGAAGTTTTGCAAACTGCAGAAAATGCATTGTTATTTACATTAAAACAAAGCAACAAAACATTATCTTGTCTATATTGCCCTTTCACAATGACCTATTTAAGCGGCAGTTGATTATCTAAGAGCAAATCTATCTGTTATCCCTTACATGACTTTTTAGTAATGTGCAGACAGATAGAAAATGGAAGACTCCTTCTATGAAGTGATTTGTTTGGTTTTGAAGTGATTCATATTCAAAAAAAAAGAAATCACAAACTTTGAATGGCAATGATAAAGAACAGATAAATATGGCCACCATTTTGTGCACGACAATGTTAGTAAAACGATTTATGACTATTTGAAGTCTCTCCTTCAGTAGGGGAATCTGGCATTCAGGAAGTGCTGACTTTTCAATCAATTAAGCTTTAAGATTGGTCAGGTGTAAACTCAGTTTAATATTACCATCTATTCAACATTTCCTCAGGACTATGTTGGACTGTCATACTCGAATATACACTCACAAAACTAAAGTGAGCTTTAAGAGTTCACAATTTAATTATCGTGATTAGGACCTGATTTCAACTCCTTGTGAGTTACCAGGTTTTCAGAAAGTTACAATCAGGCCCAACCAGTGTTTAGAAAAGAGAACCAAATTTGCAAAAGGGTTCATGTGTTCATGCAACTCTCTAAAGAAAATAAACTTCAATCTACCGTGATAATTTATATTTATTTAACATCATTCAGAATATAATGTGCTAATCTCTAATATGGTCTGAGGAAATGCCTGAGACCAAGTGGAATGTGGGAACGGTTGATGGATATATTATTTAAGGCTTAGTGGGGTTTGAATTAGTTGTGTATATATGGGAAGGGAATAACCAGATCAAGTTGAGTTTGGTGGAGTGTTTCCAACTGAAATAAAGCTCTCAATAAACGTGTGGACTTGAGTTCTGTTTAACTACAGTTATCTTTAGGAGTACAACAACACCTGCTAAGGTGTTTCACAGAACAATTATCAAAAAATAGCAAAAAATGGTAACATCAATGACAAAGGCGAGTTAATCAGGGCATTTTCAAATGATTGAGCTAACGATAAGATGTTTGTGTCAGAGTCGGGTAGGGAAATTTCTCTGTAAACCCCTATGAGTGAATTATCAATCTGATTTGTTATTGTTAGCTTATACTAAGGTAATCACACTTGTTTCAATTGTGTAGGCTTGAGACACCTTCGTACAAATTAGAAAAGCAAGTTTCGATGAGTTACATTTCTACTGACAACAAAAGCCTACATTTTAATGGTATGGCAATAGAAAGTGCTTGAGGAGCTCAGCAGATCTGACAGTATCTATAGAGGGAGAAACCAAGTGAACATTTCAAGTTGGATATGATGTTTCTTCAGAACCTGAAGAGCTATTCTGGACTTGAAACATCAATTCTGTGTCTCTCTCCACCAATTCTACCAACCTGCTGAGATCCTCCAGCACTTTCTGTTGTTTTCACAGATCCCCACCATCTACTCTATTTTGCTTTTACATAAATTTTAATGATTTTGTACTGGAAATTCATGCCTTTAATTGCTTAAAATGCCTCACATGCTCTGTAAGACTGGCATGAGACAGCAGATTTAGCATGAAACACATCATATTTTGATTTAATTTCATTTATTATTGTCACATGCACCGAGATACAGTGAAAAAATATTGTTTCTCGTGCTATCCAGACAAGTCATACCATAGATAAGTACATCAGGATAATAGAACAGAATGCAGAATACAGCGTTATAGCTGTAGAGAAGATGCAGAGAAAGATCAACTTTAATGAGAGGTCCATTCATAAGTCTGATATCAGCAGGCAAGAAGCGGTTCTTAAATCTGTTGGTTCATGTTTTCAAATTTCTGTATTTCCTGTCCAACAGAAGAGAGTTGAAGAAAGTATAACCA
This sequence comes from Chiloscyllium plagiosum, assembly GCF_004010195.1. Lineage (NCBI taxonomy): Eukaryota > Metazoa > Chordata > Chondrichthyes > Orectolobiformes > Hemiscylliidae > Chiloscyllium > Chiloscyllium plagiosum. The sequence goes on along the minus strand of NC_057732.1, from coordinate 47,689,282 downwards.
GGGTGAGAGGGATTTTTGATTATGTTGGCTGCTTTCCCAAGGCAATGGATGGAAGGCTGGTTTTCATGGTGGGCTGGGCTGCATTCACAACTCTCTGTAATTTCTTGTGGTCTTAGACAGGGCATTTATCGTACCAAGCTGTGATGCAGTCGAATAGATGCTTTCTATGGTGCATCTATAAAAACTGGCGAGAGTCATTATGGACATGCCAAATTTCCTTAGCCTCTTGAGAAGCAGAGACATTGATGTGCTTTCTTGACGGTAGTGTCGATGTGGATGGACCAGGACAGATTGTTGGTGATATTTACTCCTAGGAACTTGAAGCTCTCGACCACCTCCTCCTAAGCTCCATTGATACAGACAGGGGCATGTCTTCCACTCCGCTTCCTGAAAACAATCACTAGCTCCTTTGTTTTGCTGACATTGAGAGCGAGATTGTTGTCTTTACACCATGCCACTGAGCTCTTTATCCCTTTCCTGAACAGTCCTGTGCATAAGAAGATGGTCGGAGTGTTTAGGTGACTTTAAAGAGCTTTTAAAGGGGTGGGGGGAGAGAGAGAGAGAAATGCCAGAACATAGGACACAAACTGATGGAGTGATTAATATTAAGGAAGTGTGAGGTCAGGTTTTGAGGAGCACACAGATCTTGGAGATTTGTAAGGTGAGAAACAGATTGTAGCTTTAATTTGTTCTCAGACTGTGACATATGAAATGAATCCATTCAGTCCTTCAAACCTGCTCCACCATTCACTAAGATCATGGTCAGTCTAATTCATATTCCTGCACACTCCTAATACCTTTCATCTCTTATACCACCTCCACCACACGCGCACGTGCACACACACACGCATGCACTCTCTCTCTCACACATGCACTCACTCTCACACACACACGCGCACCCGCGCACACACACGCATGCGCACACACACACTCTCTCTCTCACACGCACTCACTCTCCCACACACACACGCACGCGCGCACGCACTCTCTCTCACACACACTCACTCTCACACACACACATGTACGCACTCTCTCTCTCACACACACACTCACTCTCACACACACACGCGCAC
>NC_057732.1:47676064-47688069 GCF_004010195.1 Chiloscyllium plagiosum | reverse complement strand
ACACTCTCTCTCTCACACACATACACCCATACACTCTCTCACGCACACACACTCTCTCTCACACACACACTCATACACTCTCTCTCTCACATACACACACACACGCACAAATGCACACATAAACAAATAAATACACACATGCTCACACACTTTCTCTCTCTCTCTCACACACACATACGTGCGTGCGCAATTTGTGAAACGGGATTTGGCTGAAGCAAGCTTAAAATGCTGTGGTGAAACAATTCCAGAGATGGGAAATTACAACTGTGAGGAAGTAAAGTTATGGATCGTTTTGAGATAATCACTGTATTTTTGCCATAACTGAAAGTTATTTGGAGACTTTGTTTCTAAAAAGTATGAAAAATGAATTGCAAACATCTATTGTGATCAATAGTTTGTGGAGGGTGGGGGCTCATTAATTTAAAATGAGTGAGGAGTAGGTTTCCTCTTGAAATAGAGCAAGTGGAGGATAGATTGAGTTGGGGCTAAAGACAGATATGAATGAATCGTTGAAAAGAAAAATGGATAAATATCTTAAATACTGGAAGTTTGATACTGGGAGAGAACAGAACAATGGGTTTGATTTTAGACAGTTCCAGGAAGTAGTCAAATTTTCTTTTTTTGTGTTGTAAATGCCAACAGTTCCCTGGTCTATAGATTTGACCCAGCTGCTCTATGTGATTGTTGGGCTGTGATGTGAAGTAGAGACCAAAGAGGCAAGCAAATTCTCATCCAAGTTTCTCACCATTCTGACTTCAAACTAGGTTGTATTACTTCACTGGTGCTCAGTGAAACCCTGAAACCACCCCCCTGCACCCACACCAACTCTTCACCACTAACAGCAATGTGAATGTAACTGCACCCCACAAACTGCAGCAGTTCCAAAAAACTATCACTTGCTCAAGGACAATTAGGGAAAAACTGCTGGTCAAACTTTTATGATGTACCTATTCCGTGAATGAACAATACAAAAAAAATAGATTTAGTCCATTGTGTAATTGCATTTTAACTTTAAGAATACTAACAATATTGTATAAACCAAAGAAAAATTCATGGCGGTTTCCAAAAGAAGTTCTCTTAAATTTATTAAATAATGTGCTTAACCATGGTATTCTAATTAAAGAACAATTGGATATTGCAAATAGAGTCATAGAGATGTACAGGACGGAAACAGACCCTTCGGTCCAACTCGTCCATGCCAACCAGATATCCCAACCCAATCTAGTTCCACCTGCCTATACCCGGCCCATCTCCCACCAAACCCTTCCTATTCCTATACCCATCCAGATGCCTTTTAAATGTTGTAATTGTGCCAGCCTCCACCACTTTCTCTGGCAGCTCATTCCATACATGCACCACCCCCTGAGTGAGAAAGTTGCCTCTTGGGTCTCTTTTATACCTTTCCCCTCTCTTGCTAAACCTATGCCCTCTAGTTCTGGACTTCCCTACTCCTATCCATGCTCTTCATGATTTTATAAACCTCTATAAGGTCACCCCTCAGCCTCCAAAGTCTTGGTCAATAGTAATAGTTTTAAACTTTATCTCAAGAATAAGACATCTCTTAATGTTAAATTATTATGTCGACTGAGTTATATCCTGAGACAGAGTTCAACATTATATTTTTTTATACATGAAGTGATGCCATTTTACATGGCCTTGCTCTCTTTTTCAGCTTTGCAGCAAGATAAAACCACAATAAGTTGTTTCTTAAATAAAATAAACATACTCCTTTCTTCAAAAACCTCAACACATATTATTTAACAGCATAATGAGACCAACACTGTTAATTTCTTGGCAACAAATTAATAAACAATATGGAAAATGGTTTGCTATAATAGAAAGATTGGTGACTCATGGTGACAGAGAGAATCATTCCAAGAGCCCTGAGACTTGATGAAGTCTAGGAAGTGCATCAATGATGTTTGAGTACCACGGAACATTAAAATAGAGCAAGACATCCTACTTGGTGGCCAGTTTTCCCAAAATCATTAAAGGAAATGATGTCAAGCTGTGTTACTTCTCCTTCCTAGGAAGGGTTTGGAGGAATATGGGCTGGGTGCTGGCAGGTGGGACTAGATTGGGTTGGGATATCTGGTCAGCATGGACGGGTTGGACCGAAGGGTCTGTTTCCGTGCTGTACATCTCTATGACTCTATGACTATGACTCTACTCATCCAGTTAATTGTCAAGAGACAAGTGAACCATTGATATTACCTTCATCAAGACCATGGCACCATTTCTGGGACCTCTTCAAGCACTGAGGGTAGACTACTACTCTGGATGGATAGAAGCCATGCAATCGTAGGGTCACACTTCCGATCTTTTTCACACATGCAGTTCCAGATCTTGGCAATCTCAGACAATGGATTACAATTCACCAAAAAGTACTTTAAAGAATTGACAACTTTGAATGAATCTGTTTTGTTCACCAAATTCACTTGCGGCTATGGTGAAACTGAAAGGAGAGTGCACGCACTGTAAATATCAATGAAGAATAAGAACAATAATATCTGATTTGCACCTATGAGCTATCAGTCAACTCCAGTCCAAAATGGTTTAACTCTCTGTGAACTTCTCATGGGTGAACTCAAACTCTACCCTCCCACATACAATTCATTCTCTGAGTTTGTGGAATGTACTTGGAAAAGGTGAGGGAAAAAGAGAATGAATTTATTCCTGTCAGATATGGAACTATTACAGACGTTACAAAGCATGTAGCCAACTAGACTCCCAACCCAGTGAGTTAGTTTGCATTCAAGATCAAACTTGTTATGGACGAAAGACATTGCATCCACAGTCCTACCTCAGTCAAATCAAAAATGTAGTGTGTAATGGAATAAACATGCTGTAGTTTCAACATAGAAGCAACTTTCTATGTTATCAAAGCAGTCATCAACTTGGTCAAGCAGACCAGAATTGGAGCAATCATCAACAGATTTCGATGGTGGCCTCATTGCTGAATTGGAATCATCCGTCAACTCATCTTTTGCCCAACAGAGTCTGAGAGACCAACTCAAATCCTCAATCTTCTCCAAAGGAGCTGAGAACACCTTTGGCAATACTTGCAAAACTGCTGTGCAATTGCCCATGTAAAAAAGAAATCAAAATCAGTGATTTAGGGGGAGATGTAATGTAAAGGGTTAAGAGTGATTATGTGACATGCTAAAGAGATACAGTATGAATCATCATCGGAGGTGGTTCATAATCATGCTCTGTCTTGCAGCCTCATAGCAAGATGAATCTAGAACACTTAAATAAAGTTAATATTTTCCCTACCACAACAGAATTCTGTAAATACTTTTCAGCAGTACAGTAAGACTACAAATATTACATTTGACAGGATTGCTTATGTTAGACATTAACATTTTCATGTATTTTGATGAATTTTGAACAACTCATAAGCATGGACTTAACAACAAAATTGCATCCCTCCACATCAAAGGGTAGTTCTTCATCTTCACATTATGATGAAGAGCTGCTCCCAAACTAATTCAAATAATTTTGACATCACAGGTAATTTAGTGCTAAGTATGAAATTGTTGGGGACTGACATGTTTTATGCCGTCAATATTGTTTCAGTTAAAACAAAAATGAATGATGCAATTGCTCATCACAGAAAAGAATGATTGTGATGTCACCATTCCAGTGTCCGCTGGTTTAATGAAGGTGTTAGCACGTTTCACAATAATTGCAGCACTCAGAGGGATGTAGGAGAGCCTAGAGTAAGCATTTCTAAACAGCTATTGCTAACAGGTTCTCAGCCTGATAACACTCCCGTAAAGTGACTAGATAATTTGTGCATTTTGGAATTATAATGACAATGAAGTTGTCCATTGTGCCACTAAACTGATTAGCTTACATTGTGAATTGGAACGTGGTCAGTCCCTTCTGGAAAAGAGACTAGATTAGATTACTTACAGTGTGGAAACAGGCCCTTCGGCCCAACAAGTCCACACCAACCCGCTGAAGCGCAACCCACCCAGACCCATTCCCCTACACCTAACACTACAGGCGATTTAGCATGGCCAATTCACCTAACCTGCATATTTTTGGATTGTGGGAGGACACCAGAGCACCCAGAGGAAACCCACGCAGACAATGTGCAAACTCCACACAGACAGTTGCCCGAGGCAGGAATTGAACCCAGGTCTCTGGCGCTGTGAGGTAGCAGTGCTAACCACTGTGCCACGCACTTAAATACACCACAGTGTTACAGCTGATCTGCAGAAATGGCAGTGATGGAATTCGAACCCACGCCTCCTTAGAGACTGTGACCTGAATCCAGTGACTTAGACTGCTCGGCCACGATGGGGATAGAGATCTTCGCCAACTCTGATAATTATTAGGGTCTAACACAGAATGAATTTAGTGTGAACTTGGTTCTTACTGAGTATGGCCTTACAACAGAGAAGATAAGGAAGGGTTGGAGTCTCAGTGTCATCCCATGGAACATTAGAGAACAATGGTGTTACTTTTCCCAAGAAAAATGTCTTTTATTGACTCTCATAAGGGGGACAGAATCATTTCACAAATATACTTCAGTGAGCAGGAAAATTTAAATTTAAGATGGAAGGAAAGATACTCATGAAAGAAGTGTCAGCTTTTCACTGACCAATTGTTTTGGAAGGTAGGCAATGACTTAAACCTCTTCAGGCTCCTACGCAAAGCCATTTCATAACCTGACAGAGATACCCTTTGTGGTATTACACCCACCAATGTCACCATTATCTAAGTAGGTATTAGCTTTGACGTGATGATAGTCCTCTTACCTTTTGAGTCAAAATAACTGTGGGTTGTAACCACCATCTGTACGATCTAGGTTGCCAATACTGGAGGAGTACTGCAATGTTAGAGCTCTTGTCTTTCAGATAGAAACTTCAACTAAAGTTTTGTCAATCTTTCAGATGGGATGCAAAAACAAACATTTCTTGCCAAAATTTGAAGAACAGGGAAATCTTCTGGTGCCCTGAGCAACATTTATCTATATTGTTAACCAATAGTCAACGGTGTTGAAAAGAAATTGGTAATTTCTCACATCGATGTTCACGTGCTTCCTTGTATGCGGCAAATAATTATCTGGTTGGAAAATATTTGGGATCTTCTAAGGTCATGGCATATAAGTGCAAGTCCTTAATTTCAATTTGAACATGTCCTAGTCCATTAAACCCATTTATACTGTAACATCATATTTTTGACTGTCAGCACATACCTGTTGTTTTCTCTTCGGATCTATGGTCAGCTCTACAAAAAGAATTGACCCCAAATCTTTGCCTGTTTTCATGAAAGGTCATACTCCCAAAACGCTACTTTGTCTCTTCTCTTTTCAAATGTTTATGCTTGTGCTTTGCATGTATACCAGTTTCCACGTTCCTTTCAGACTCCTGTCCTGGCATTATCTGTTGATTGGTTTTTGAATGTTTGGCTAAGACAAGTATTGTTTCAATCCTTCCTTTGTGTCAGCGGTGGTTTGCAATGGGTAACAGTCTGGCCTCTAAACCACAAACTTGTGGGCTCCAGTCCCACGCCAAAAAATGAGCACAAAAAGTCCATGCTGACAGTACAGTATAGTACTGATGGATTTTGCAACTGTCAGTGATACTATCTGTCAGATGACACATTAAACCAACGCTCTGTCTGCCTTTCAGGAGGATATAAAGATTATTTCACAGGTAAGTTATTCCTTTAACCCATAATCAACAGCACCAAAATAAACAAACCATCTTTGTCCTGTGGAAACTCATTGAATGCATATTGCCTGCTGTCTTTCACTGAGAAGATTTCTGGTAAAATTCAATCATATGAGTCTCTTCATCAGACCATAAGATATAGAAGCAGAATTAGGCTATTTGGCCCATCAAGTCTGCTCTGCCATTCGATCATGGCTGAGATGTTTCTCAACCCCATTCTCCTGCATTCTTCCCATAACCCTTGATTCCCTTACCAATCAAGATTCTGTCTTAAATACATTCAATGACCCTGTGAGGCAATGAGTCCCACAGATTTGCCACCCTCTGGCTGAAGAACTTCTTCCTCATCTCAGTTCTGAAGGGTCATCCCTTCACTCTGAGGCTGTGCCCTTGGGTTCTGGTCTCTCCTGCTAGAGGAAACATCTTCGCCACATCCACTCTATCCAAGCCTCACAGTATCCTGTAAGTTTCAATCAGATTTGTCTTCATGCTTCTAAACCCTATGTAGAACAGATCCAGAGTCCTGAACTGCTCCTCATATGCCAAGCCCTTCATCCCCAGATCATTCTTGTAAACCACCTATGGACCCTTTCTAAGGCCAGTACATCCTTTCTTAGATACAAGGCCCCAAATAGATGCCAGTATTCCAAATGCGGTCTGACCAAAGCCTTATACAGCCTCAGTAGGACATCTCTGCTCTTGTATTCTAAATCTCAATCAACAATTGTAGAGAAACCAGACAGTTGGCATCTCTTCATAGCTGAGGCACAGCATGAGGACAAAACAACAGCCATCCTGAGGCACAGCATGAGGACAAAACAACAGCCATCTGTTATCTCTCACAACCCATTGATACCTTCTGGATTCTTGTTTTAGAACTTAGAATCCCAACACTGTGGAAACAGGCCAGTTGGCCCAACAAGTCCACACCTCATTGAAGAGTGACCCACCGAGACACATTCCCCTAACCTATATCTGCATTTATCCCTAACTAATGCACCTAACCTATACATTCTTGAACACTATGGGCAATTTAGCATGGCCAATTCAACTGACCTGCACATCTTTGGATTGTTGGAGTAAACCCACACAGACACAGGGAGAACGTGCAAACTCCACACAGATACTTGCCCGAGGCTGGAATCGAGCACAGGTCCATTGTGCTGTGAGGCAGCAGTGCTAACCACTGAGCCATTGTGCCATGGACTTCTCCCCATTTTCTTTCACTTCCAGTACTTTACTTTTCTTCTAAACAGGCCTTAAATTGGAAAGTGGGCTTTTTATTTGCTGATCTGGCTCTGATTCACAGTTTAACGCTTGATAGTTTTCAATTGTCATAAGCCGTAAAATAGACAAAAAGAACAAAAATACTCTCTTTTATTACATAGTAACAAGAAATTAGAAGGTTCTCAAAAGACAATGACCACTTCCAAATGCACCACTGATGTTCTGATAAGAATAAGGTGGTTATTATTAATGCGAGCGAGTAGGTGTGTAAATAGGCTGCAACAAACCACAGGGGTTACACCTACAGAATGGTCTGAGATTTAGCCTGACCACAGTCCTACTTTAGTTCACTTCATATGAACTATTGCTCCTTGCCAACATTGCATGCCATCCTTATTCTTTCCTAAAAATGGATCAGAGCAAAGCTGGTTTCAAGAAGGAAAATTGGTTTAGAGAAATGCTACTATAATTGACATTTGCTATCTTAGTATTTGCATTTCATACCCAAAGACCAACATAGACAATGTGGCAACTACACTGAACCACTGGACCAGAATAGCAAGTTAATGAATCAAACTGTTTGTCATTGACACACTCTTAAACCTCATGTCACACACAGGGCAATGACTGTGAAATGTATTTTGTTATTGACAAGGTCAGTATTTGTCGTCCAACTCTATTTGCTTTTGAGAAGATGCTGAGCCTTATAAAACCTTGTCCCTTTTCTTAGACAAATAACTGTTCATTTTTTGTTCTTTCATTGGAAATGTGTTGCTGGTTAGACCAATATTTATTGTCCAACTCATAATTGCCCTTGAGAAAGGTAGAGCTGCCTTCTTTATCAGCTAAATGAAGGTATCGGTGACAGCAACTATGCTGTTGAGAATGGGATTCCAGCCTTTTGAGTGACAGTGGAGGAACAGACCACATCTGCAGCAAGTGTTGGTTGCTGGAAGAACTCCGGATCAGAGTTGATGATCTGGAATCTGAGCTTCAAACACTGCGGCGCATCCAGGAGGGGGAGAGTTATCTGGACACTTTGTTTCAGGAGGCAGTCATACCTGGGAGATTAAGTAATTCACATTCAGTTAGTGATCAGGGACATCAGAGTGTGACTGTAAGTGAGGCGGGTAGAGGGAACCTGAGTTTAGGAGTGCCGGAGCCTCAGCCCTTGATCTTGTCCAACAGGTATGAGATTCTTGCTCCCTGTAAGAATGAGGAAAAGGGCTCTGGACAGGATGAGCCAGCTGACCATGGCACCATGGTGCAGAAGGCCATTCAAGAGGGGGGAGCAAAAAGACAAGTAGTTGTTATAGGGGATTCTATAATTAGGGGGACAGATAGTATCCTTTGCAAGCCGGATCGGGAGTCTCGCATGGTGTGTTGCCTACCCGGTGCCAGGGGTGCGGGACATCTCTGACCGGCTTGAAAGGATATTGGAGGGGGAGGATCCAGTTGTTGTGGTCCACGTTGGGACTAACAACATAGGCAAAGCTAGGGTGGAGGACCTGTTTGGGGATTATCGAGCACTAGGAAGGAAATTGAAGTACAGGTCCTCAAGAGTCATAATCTCCAGATTACTGCCCGAGCCACGTGCCATTTGGCATAGGGATAAGAAAATTAGGGAAGTACACACGTGGCTAAGGGATTGGTGTGGGAAAGAGGAATTCCACTTCATGGGGCATTAGCATCAGTTTTGGAACCGGGGGGATCTGTACCATTGGGACGGTCTCCACCTGAAACGATCAGGTACCAATGTTCTAGCGAAGAGGATAAATAGGGTGGTCAGTAGGACTTTAAACTTCTGAGTTGGGGGAAGGGAAAGTGAAAGCGACAGGGAGGATGGAGTTAAATGGAAAGATAAGCGGCAGGATAGCATAAGTGCAGGCAGATTTAAACTTGAGACAGACTGGGAATGCAGCAAAAAGGAAGGAGAACTTAGGACATCTTATGACTTCCAATATCTCTAATGATAAGAAAGTTAACATGGTTGCAGGGGGGTCAGGACTGGCAGTTAAACATCCAAGGGTTTTCAACTTATCGAAAAGACAGGGAGGTGGGCTGAGGGGGCGGGGTTGCCTTGTTAGTTAAGAACAAAATTAAATCTATGGCACTGAATGACAAAATTAAATCTATGGCACTGATGTGAAGTCTGTGTGGGTGGAATTGAGGAATCACAAAGGCAAAAAAACCATAGTGGGAGTTATGTACAGACCTCCTAACAGTGGTCAGGACCAGGGGCGCAATATGTACCGGGAAATAGAGAAGGCATGTCAGAAAGGCAAGGTCACGGTGATCATGGGAGACTTCAATATGCAGGTGGACTGGGTAAATAATGTTGCCAGTGGATCCAAAGAAAGGGAATTCATGGAATGCCTACAGGATGGCTTTTTGGAACAGTCCCAGTATAATCCTTGTAGATCTTTTCTGCACCCCCTCTAATTTAGTAATATCCTTCCCCATGGCAGGGTGACTAAAACTGTACGCAGTACTCTGAAAGTGGCTTCACCAATGTCGTGTACACCCTCAATACGATGTCTCAACCCCTCTACTCAATGTTCTGAGCAACGAAGGCAAGCATGCTAAATGTCTTCTTCACCACCCTGTCTACCTGTGGCACCCCTTTCAAGGAACTATGTACCTGAACTCCTAGGTCTCTCTGTTCGACAACACTCCCTGGGGCCCTACCATTAACTGTGTAAGTGCCTCCCTGGTTTGGCTTACCAAAATGCAACACTTCACATTTATCTAAATTAAACTTCATCTGCCATTCCTCAGCTCATTGAGATCCTGTTGCACTCTTCACCATCCATGATACCACCAATGTTGGTGTCATCACAAACTTACAGGGTACTCTACATATTGCAAAACAATACTTCACATCATTGGTAGTTCTTAAATGTTCTTTAATTGTAGTTTATTTTTGTCCCTATTATATCCAGACAATTCCACATTGTTTTTCCTCAGGAAGTGTTGATATTGAAGGAGCAACAAATTGTCCTCCGAACTTGAGCATCATGCTGCCCAGTAAATGGGTAATGATGGGTGCGTGGGCAGTGGTGATGTCTCTGAAAAGTGGTAGAATGTGTCACCTCACGGCAATAACTTAGCACAGCGCTGAACCAACCAAATAAAAAAAAAACCTTGGGCTGAATTGTATGACATTTTTGCTCATGGCCTTTGTTGTCAAGTTTCATGGTTTTTTTTTGTCCATGAGACTTAGTGGGTTTTCTCATGCAACCGTTTCATTCTTGTCTCATGAATTATGTTCCCCCACTCCACATGCCACTCCTTCTCTGCACCCCCTGTACCAGTACCATGGTCCGGAGAAAAGCTGGATTCCACCAATCTGGAAGAACTCGTCACTATGGGATTTCCTTAAAATAAGTCGACATCCATGGTGGAACCCCAGCTGTGCAGCTGGTCAAGTGGTCAACACTTCTGCCTCACAGTGCCAGGGACACCGATCTGATTCTATTCGGGTGACTGTCTGTTAGTCCATTCTCCCTGTGTCTATGTGGATTACAGGGATAGGGTATGGATGTGGGTCTGGGTGGGTTGCTCTTTGGAGGGTCGGTGTGAACGCAATGGGCTGAACGACCTGCTTCCACACTGTAGGGATTCTGTGGTATGTGTTGACAGTCAGAACTGCTGTCAATATAATGGTGCTGCTGCCATAAGGCAGTGTTTTTCATGGCGCAGCCTGACAGTTAGTTGCAATTAGAACTGCACATTCCTATCCCTGCACTGTTTAAGTGCCAGCTTGCACACTTCTGGGCATACTGTAAGTGTGAAATTGACATTTGTCCACCTCCTTGCCTGATAACTGTGAACAGGCATAACAGACTGCCTGGCTTCATTTCTGAACTAAGCAGCTAGGCAAACCTTTCAACTGAGAGTGACAGATTCATTTTAATGTGTAAGGGCATCAAAACATATGAGGAGAAGACATAAAAGTGCGAGTTGAGGATTATTAGACCAGCCATGGCTACTTCTGTTGCTCTGTCTTACGGTCTAAATTGTGTCTCGGTGCAAGAACACAAAATCAGGCAGAGATGCTGTTGTTGTCTTTTTGTGCATTTCTTGCCATAGCCCATATCATTCAGGGCCTTAGAAGATTCCATATCTCATTATTTTTCAGTCACTGTGCCATAATTAATCCTGAATTGATATAGGCTCTTCCTATCATTGTAAAGCATAATTTACCGAGCATTGGATTGTTCACCCATTAATATGAAACATGAGCCGGGGCTAGGTACTCATGAATCAGGTTAGCTTTACCCTATTGATGATATGTTGCAATAGTAATCCTGCTCAATATGAGAGGAACCACAGGTTCAGACATGTGGTGTACGTGCTTGGCTGACGAGCTAATATTAATGAAGTTACCGCCTGTGGGATTATGACTGAACACCTCCATGTCATAACAGTTTTATGAGCAAAGAAATATTTGACATTGACCCTTTGTGGAATGGTTCTCACAAGTAATATTGTTGGTTATTCATTTAATCTCGTCAATCATTTACTTTACCACCTTTCCACAATCTTTCCCTGTCATTTTCCTTGTAACCATCCAAAAAGTATGTAAAGCAACAGGAATATTGAAGGACGGTTGTTCAATCTTGTTGATAAATTTCATTTTTGAGCATTTAATTTGACTTTATTCCCCTACTTTTATACCATTTCTCAAATAAATCTAATTTGTTTGTGTCACTGTAAATTGTAACATACTAGGGTGTAGGTTTGCTCGCTGAGCTGTAGGTTTAATATCCAGACGTTTCATTACTTGGCTAGGTAACATCATCAGTGGTGACCTCCAAGTGATGCGATGCTGTTGTCTCCTGCTTTCTATTTATATCTTTCTCCTGGATGGGGTTCCTGGGGTTTGTGGTGATGTCATTTCCTGTTCGCTTTCTGAGGGGTTGATAGATGGCATCTAGATTTATGTGCTTGTTTATGGCGTTGTGGTTGGAGTGCCAGGCCTCTAGGAATTCTCTGGCATGTCTTTGTTTAGCCTGTCCCAGGATAGATGTGTTGTCCCAGTCGAAATGGTGGTTTTTTTCATCCGTGTGTAGGGCTATGAGAGAGAGG
>NC_057732.1:47608068-47675950 GCF_004010195.1 Chiloscyllium plagiosum | reverse complement strand
TGTTTTTCGAAGTTCGTCTGTGCTGCAGTGTGTGGTGGCTCATTGGAATAGTGTTCTGATACAGTTTCGTTTGTGTGTGTTAGGATGGTTGCTGGTGTAGTTGAGTATTTGGTCAGTGTTTGTCGGTTTTCTGTATACGCAGGTTTGTAATTCTCCCTTGTCATTTCTTTCTACTGTGACGTCCATAAATGCGAGTTTGTTGTCAGTTTCTTCCTCCTTGGTGAACTTTATGCCTGTGAGGGTGTTGTTGATGATGTTAAATGTCTTTCTATCTTGTTTCGTTTTGTGATGATAAAGGTGTCATCTACGTAGCGAACCCAGATTTTTGGTTTGATGTAGCAGACTAATAATAAAGCTGAAAGGATTCTTATGATTGAATAGTGTAAGAAAAGTCCGGAATGTCTCAAACTCATGTATGTGACTTCACATATTCATCCTTACTGTCGCTGAAGCTCAATTGTCCATGGGTATGATCAGAGTGTGCATTCTACAATACGCAGATGATTTCTCATATAAAATGGCACAATGATCAAATTCCCAGAATGTGATTTGCATTGAAATGAGCCTGACACCTTAAAAAGACTCAGTGCGGGGCTCCTTCCAAAATGGCTCTAGTTGAATTGTCAGGAATGTTAGAAAATCAGATGTGTTACTGTCCTTACTTTGAGGCTACCAACTCTTCATTCACTCCAGGTGGTACAAAGGATATCTCTCCCTTTTATTAGTATGCTGCACAGATAGAAACAGTAATCAACCAACAGGTGTGCAGTGAAATAAAGTTCCCTGAAATTGTGCACACCCAATAATGTTCAATTTGTAATTATCAATGAATTATTATGGTACAAACATGCACATTGGGACATTTAACACTCTCCCATCAGTTGGAGCAGCGTCCACTCAAAGATAATATCTTCAACATTAAAAAAATGAACAAACTTGCCTGGGTTGAGTTGGGATCACGCAGAGGAAATCTCAGTAAAGAAATGAACTGGTGGTGTTTGTAAGAATTTCCATACTCCACTATTTTGCTGGCTGCATCAAGTGGCTCATTTTAAAAGGGCTTGTTGCAAGCAAAAGAATCACACTATCAGATTTATCATCTCAATTATAACGTTGCTTCAAATCATTCAATACATTGGTAAAGTACCACCCATTGCAAACAACTACCACCCTGGATTTTCATTCTGGTTTTACTTTACATTTCATATTTTGACATATCTGATACATGATAAACAATAATCGACTGAAATCATTTTATATAAGTATACTGACAATGCTGGAGAAACTCGGTAAGTCTGGCAGCATCTCTGGAGAGAGAAACTGTGTTAACATTTCCAGTCTGATATCACTTTCCTTCAGAACTGCTGCTTCCTCAGGGGTTTGGAGATGCCGATGTTGGACTGGGGTGGACAAAGTTAAAAATCACACAAAACCAGGTTATAGTCCAACAGGTTTAATTGGAAGCACTAGCTTTCGGAGCGACGCTCCTTCAGCAGGTGGTTGATCATCACCTAATGAACCATCTGATGAAGGAGCAGCGCTCTGAAAGCTAGTGCTTCCAAATAAACCGATTGGACTATAACCTGGTGTTGTGTGATTTTTAACCTTCTTCAAAGGAGTCATATTGGACTTGAAATATTAACTCTGTTTCTCTCTCCACTGATGCTGCCAGACCCACTGAGTTTCTCCAGCAGTCTCTGAGTTTGTTTCAGATTTGTTTTGATGTTTTGATTTTATAAAATTGTATGCAACAAATAAGTTGAGCATTCTGCCACCAGGTTTCGTTTGCATGGGAATGGATTTGAAAAGCAGCGAACTTACATTAAACGTTTCCCACATCTTAGGTGACCCTTGGACCCATATTTTTGTCACAGCTTAGCACCTTGAAAAATGGTGGAACATGTCAGCAATCCAAATCCTTGCCTTTGAAGCTAGTATTTTCATGGGAGCGTGATTGGGGTCAGGCCACAATTCCTATATTCCCGGTTCACAGTGACAGTTGACTATTTAAATGCAATGGTTCCGATTTTGGAAACCCTGCTATCTGTTGACCGTAGTGTGGAAATTACAGCAAATAAGAACAGGTCTATTCTCAAAGCATTTGTTTTGGATTGTCAGGGTGCCCCTTTGGAAATCTTAGGTATTCCTGTGAGTATGGTACCTTGAGGATGGGGGTGGGGGGTGTTGGGGAGGTCAGGAAACCTCGATGGGTTGTCAAATATCCGAAATGGGAGGTATCAGTGATCCTTAAGGTAAGTCAGGTACCTTTTGGGGTTGTTATGTGTGGAGAAGGTTGTGTGTAAATGATGTATAAACCAATTGACTATTATGTCGAGCTATCAAAACTGTTGAGCTATCAAGAAATGTCAACACCAAAACACGTTTTTTTATGAATGGGGATGTGTTTCTCAACAACGCGTAGGCTGCAATGTAGAATTCCATGTAGAAGTAATTTTCCTTGTATGCTTTGGTATTTGGGGATACCAGGTGAGTTGGCAAAATGGGTAAAAAGTAACAGGTAGCCAGTGAAACTGGGTATTAAAGTGGCATAGGAAATATGAGGGATCCTGGTGAATGGGTAGAGGTAATGAGTGGGCCATTTGGTTGATGAGGGGCCTCAGGGTTTTGAAGAGTGATGTAGGGTGGCAAAGGTGGCATGAGGGATGGGTAGAGGGGCACTATGCAGCCTACAGGATATGACAGTCATTGACCGTTGTGTAGGTCGAAGGCATTAGGTGCCATAGGTTTGTATATATGGGCATGAGGGGTTGAAGGTAGGGTGAGGGCTGAAGGAATGGAATACATTTCATTCCTTTAATTTCCAGAGAGTGCTGGAACCCTGAGGTGGGCATTCTGCCCAGCTCACACCTGGAACTGGGAAACGTCACAATGGCCAACTCAGAGCCACCCATCCCAACTCCTCCCTCTGTACACCTGGTGCAGAAACCAAAATCGGAGCTTTGGAAACATGGAGCACAATATGTGTGGCTGGACTGCTTGGAATTCTGGTACAGGCAAATTCAACTGTGGCTTTTCAGGGAAATTTAATAAGCAAGGACGGAAAAATATTCACAGAGCTCAGGAGAAGGAACTCAATGGGCTGAATGTTTTCCTTTATATTACAATTATATATTGACGTCATCACTTTGATAGACACAATTTCTAAAAATATAAATATAATTTGGTGTTATGTTTGAAACCATTATGATCTTGTCAGATTTAAGAAGATCAAAAGGTTTTTGCATCAATTTTTATCCAAATTCCTAAAGCTAACTTGCAGAGGCTGTAAGTTGTAGAAGGCCAGTATTACACTGCAATATTCATCCCTCAGCTACAACGTTGTAGCATAGTGATGTTGGAATACTCTACGCACTTGCTTTAATATAGCTTTTAACGTATCGGTTTTATTAGTTGTGTGGATGGAGCTTAAGACTGGCCAAGGCCTATCACTGCCTAACTTGAGAAGGTGATGGTACACTTTGTCACACTTTGGAAGTTAAGAGGCAATCATATAATGTGAAATCAGAGTCATGAGTGGCAATGATCACTCCTCTGGAGGAGTTCAGCAAATTAGAGGAATTCTTCTTATACTCCAAGCAGCTTAATAATCATTCTTCTGTGGCACAGGCCAAAATGCCTTGACTTATTCATGTCATTTTCATAACTGACCATGGTGGGATTTGAACTTGTAACCTTTGAGTTACTGAGCCAGTACCATAAACACATTGCTAAACAAATAAGTGATTAATCTTTTAAAAAATAAACAATAAAATTCATGATTATCTTGGAAAAATTGCCTTATGGAGGGCTTTTCACTTCTTTAGGATTATCCAAAGTGCTTTCCTAAACTCTCAGAATCCCCACAGTGTGGAAACAGGCCATTCGGCCTAACAAGTCCACACTGACTCTCTGAAGAGCATCCCACCCAGACCCTATCCCGTAGCCCTGCACTTCGCTTGGCTAACCCACATCTTTGGGCACTATAGCTTGGCTAAGCCACCTAACCTGCACATCTTTGGACTGTGGGAGATAACCAGAGCAGCCAGTGGAAACCACACAAACACGGTGAGAATGTGCACACATCACACAGACAGTTGCTAGAGGCTGGAATTGAACCCAGGTCCCTGGTGCTGTGAGGCAGTAGTGCCAACCACATTGCCAATGAACTGTTGGTTCAAACAAGCAGCTCTCCTCTTCCTTCTCAAGGGTAATTAGGGATAGCCAATAAATGCTGAGCTTCCAGTGATGTCACACTCTATGAACATTTTCACTTTGGAAATGTTTAAGGTGAACAGAATGGCTACATTTCACAAACAACAACACATAATCAGACTTACCTTATTGCTGGCTGATTTCGTGGAATTACTATTAGCCAGGAAATTCAGAGAATGTGCCGTTGAATTTTTTTGCACAATCCGGGAGGGATGTCCTTTGATCAAATTAACAGGGGAGGCAACAGCCTAGTGGTATTGTCGCTAGATTGTTAATCCAGAGACTGAGGTAATGTTCTGGGGACCAGGGTTCAAATCCCACCACGGCATGTAGCGGAATTTGAATTCAATAAAAATCTGCAATTGAGAGACTAGGGATGGCTGCGAATCCATGCTGTTTGTTAGGGGTAAATCCATCTGCTTTACTAAGTCTCTTTAGGCAAGGACACTGCTATTCTTACCTATGTGTCATTCCACACTTACAGCAATGTCGTTTACTGTTAACAATTAGGGATGGAAAATAAAGGTAGGCCTAGTCATCATCCAAAATTAATGCCTGAGTGATGGACCTAGTGTAGCTTAGGCTCAGTTAAGAACCACCTCACTTCCAATCTCCTTCTCCCACCAGGACCCTGAAACCATCTTTCCCATTCCACACAGATCACATGCTATCCTGGCCCTCTGCAATGCTATGTGCAGTTCAGCCAACAGCCACTACCTCCTTCATAGCATTATTGAGAGCAAGGCAGTGGCTGACCTCTGACTGGTAG
Organism: Chiloscyllium plagiosum; assembly: GCF_004010195.1. Classification (NCBI taxonomy): domain Eukaryota; kingdom Metazoa; phylum Chordata; class Chondrichthyes; order Orectolobiformes; family Hemiscylliidae; genus Chiloscyllium; species Chiloscyllium plagiosum. Next base: position 47,670,969 of record NC_057732.1, on the reverse strand, counting down.
TTAAAATGAGATGGCAGATTATTATCTGAATGGCAATAGATTGGGAAAGCGGGAGGTAAAATAAGGTCTGGGTGGCCCCGTACATCAGTCGCAGAAAATAAGCGTGCAGGTGCTGCAGGCAGTGAAGAAGACAAATGGCATGTTGGCCTTCATAGTGAGGGGAGTTGAGTACAGGAGTGGAGGTGTCTTGCTGCAGTTGTACAAGGCTTTGGTGAGACCACATCGAGACTATTTTGTGCAGATTTTGTCTCCTTATCTGAGGAAGGTAGTCCTGGCTGTGGAAGGATTGAGTGCAATGAAGACTTATCAGACTGATTCCTGAGATAGCTGATTGGTTCAGACTATGTTTGCTGTGGTTTAGGGGAATGAGGGATAATCTCATCGAAGCCTATCAAGTTCCAACAGGAGTAGATAGGGTAAATGCAGGAAGGATATTCCTGACAGAGGCATATAGCACAGAAACAGATCTCTCCAGTGGTCACAGTTTAAGGATATAGGGTAGGTTGTTTAGGACTGAGATGAGGAGAATTTGCTCACCCAGAAAGTGGTAGGCCTGTGGAATTCTTTGCCACAGAAAACAGTTAAGGTTAAAACATTGAACATTTTCAAGAAGGAGCTGGACATAGAGGTAAATGATCAAATGTTTTTGGGGAGAAAGCGGGAACAGGATACTGAGCTAGATGTTTAGCCATGATCATATTGAATGGCAAAGCAGACTCAAAGGCTGAACGGCTTAATCCTGCTCCTATTTTCCATGTTTCAACGTTCCATTTTGCTCTTTGTGGAATATTAAACATTTCTGTTGTTGCACTATTACTTCTTGCAGATCTTATGTCAGGAGAATCACTTTCCAAGGATTTGTTTGTTCATGCCTTTTTCTCAAAAGATACTCTATATTCTTAACTTACCATTGTGACATTTTTTTCCATGCAGTTATCTCTTCGAACTGGATCTACCTCACTGGCTTATTTAAGTTAGACCACACAACATTGTGACAACAATTGCATCTTCGATGTCTTGCATGACCGAAAAGAGCATCCTGAAACTGGGGAGGGATCAGCAGGACCTGACGCAACTGAGGAACACAAAAATGTTGCAATGTCCAGATTGCATTGAGCATCTACATTGGGTTTGGGGAGTTCTGGACTTTGCATGTTGGGACAGTATATTGCATATTGGAACAATGTATGAAAAGTTGTGATTGATCGTGTGAGTGTTTTTACAGTATATGGAGTAACTCAATTCACTGTGATGAATACTCTTACTATCACTTCACAATACATCAGTCAGGATTCAGTGTTCTGTGCACTGGGGAAGAAATTGCAGGAGCGATTAATTTTCTACCCCCACCAGTGAGAAAGCTCGCTCAATCAAACACCAACCAGATTCTCAGGTGCTGACTGGTAAGTAGGAAGTCTTGCCTATGGTTGCTGGCAAATCAGAGGCCGCTGTCTCAGGGACTTGGCAAAGCATGGCTGGAAGCTCAGCCATGTTGAGCTCCAGTGGAGTGAGAGGGGGTATGCTTTTCTTGGGGAAGGTCGTAAGCTAAGGGAGGCATGGTGAAGGATGCAGAGGTAACCATCTCTGTGCCAACTGCCTCCAAGCTTCTACAACCCTAACCTTTCAAAACCAGGTAGGCAGGTCACTCTAGTTTCCTGGAAGGGATGCAAGAACTTTGAATACCTGCTGGTAAATAAGGTCACTTGTGGACCATCACACCCAGAACTTAATCATAAAGTCCCTACAGTGTGGGAGCAGGCCAAGTCCAAATCAAACCTCTGAAAGAGCATTCCACTCACACCCATCCTATTGCTGTGACCCTGCATTTCCCATGGCTAACCCACCTAGCCTGCACATCCCTGCCCACCTTGGGCATTTAACATGGCCAATCCAGCGTAATCTGCATGTCTTTGGACTGTGGGAAGAATCCCACGCAGACACGGGGAGAATGTGCAAACTCCACATAGACAGTCGCCAAGGGTGGAATTGAACCTGGGTCCCTGGTGCTGTGAGACAGCAGGACTAATCACTGAGCCACCATGCCGCCCATTAGTAGGTGGTGGGAAGTGGGTAAGTGTCTCTTCAGGACAAACTCACTTAACTATTTGTCGAGTCTGCTGCTGGAAAGGCACAGCAGGCCAGGCAGCATCCAAGCAGCAGGAGAATCGACTTTTCAGGCAAAAGCCTTCATCAGGAATGAGGCTTGTGGGCCGGGGGCTGAGAGATAAATGGGAGGGGGTGGGACTGGGCGGAAAGTAGCTGAGCATGCGAAAGGTAGATGCAGGTGAGGGTAATGGTGATAGGTTGGAGAGGAGGGTGGAACGGATAGGTGGGAAGGAAGATGAACAGGTAGGACAGGTCATGACAGTGGTGCCGAGTAGGAAGGTTGGAACTAGGAAAAGGTGGGATAGGGGAGATGAGGAAACTGTTGAAATCCACATTGATGTTGTGGGGTTGATGGTCCTGAGGCGGAATATGAGGCATTCGTCCTTCAGACCTCGGGCGGTTAGGGAGTGGTGATGGAGAAGGCCCAGGATATGCATGTGCTTGGCGGAGTTGAAGGGGAAGTTGAAGTGTTCGGCCACGGGTGTCAGTGGGACTGGTTGGTGCGGGTTCAGTGGGGTTGGTTGGTGCAGGTTCAGTGGGGCTGTTTGCTGCGGGTGTCCCAGAGTCTTAATTCTTTGCTGCTCATCATCACCTCCAGGGGGAGGAAAGTCACACCCATTGAGTCACATCTGTGCTAACGTTTTGATCATTTAGTGTTGCAGTTCTTCACTTATGAATCTAAAATCCTTCTCGAGGTAAGGAGAACTGTGCTGTTCTGAGGTCCTGTGAAACCATGAATTTAGGGTCAGATACACATAGAGCTCATGGCCAGACAGGGCATTTGTCACTCAGTGTGAAATAATAGCCAAAGAAACAATGCCCTTGTTAAAGAAATTGTTATTTAACAGAAAGGTAAGAGACATTATAAACAATTATTCTTAGATTCAGCAGGAAAGGTAATGCGACGTGTAGTTTCTGACCATCCTGGGTAAAATATGTGAACCGCCTTCAGCTACTTTCCCTACATCTCCTTCCAAAAGTTCATAACGGGGCAAGGAAGCATTTATACTGAAGCTGCTCACAAAGAGCATTATTTATGTGTGAAGGGAAGTTTCGTCTGTTGCTTCAGAGAGTTTTGACCTTTGGGTTCCTGATGGCATTTCCTTACAAATAAAGTTCAGTGAAGTCTCCCCAGCGAGCCACAGCAAAACAACTGAAACAATCTGTCACTACCTTGTTTAATTTCACTGACGCCAACAACCATACTTGCTCAAGCCATTGTTTACACGACAATAACAACTGGAGAAAATCCCAGGACGTGAAGCGAAGGGTTGTCAAAATGAAGACAAAACAGTTTCAAAAAACTTTACTTGATCTGGAATGTAGATGGTCAAGTGACCTCTCCCCCAAAGTCATCCCAGAGATCACATTTAATCTCGGCTTGACTGAAATGACAATGCAAAGATTCTAGTTCTTAAATCCATTCGAATCATAGAGTCATTGTGCTCTGAAAGTAAGATGGATAATACATTCTAAGCACATGTAGACCCATACATTTGGATAGAGTATTGTTAAAAGTGCAACATTGCTTGTGATCGGCCAAATGGGTATATGAGAATGGACTTGAAGTGCTCACTCTCCAGCTATTCTTTCCTATTAGTGAGGAATTATCTGCTACACATGGCATTGATAATTATCAAGATTTAACTCACAGAGCAGAGGTATTCACCAATATATTGTAAAAGGTGAGAAACTCAAACTCTCACCTTTCCAGTACCTATTTCCCTTAAATCCCATCTTCATCAATATCTAAAACATAACATAGGCTGTGAAAAGATTTGTGAAGCAGCCAAGATTAGCACATTGCTGGGGATTGTGACGGGGAAATGTGCTATCTCTAGTATCCAAGTATTGCTTGTGATGACCTAATGCCCAAAAAAATCACATCGTATTCTTTTTTCTCAAACAAAAACAGAAATTGCTGGAAAAGCTCAGCAGGTCTGGCAGCATCTGTGGAGAGAGATCAGAGTTAGCATTTCAGGTCAGGACACCCTGCCTCAGTTCTGAGAAAGGGTCACCAGCCCCAAAATGCTAACTCTGATTTCTCTCCACAGATGCTGCCAGATCTGCTGAGCTTTTCCAGAAATTTCTGTTTTTGTTTCCCATTTACCTGAGATTTGTGGAACTCCAGCTCAGCATCACTCTGATTTCTCTCCACAGATGCTGCCAGATCTGCTGAGCTTTTCCAGAAATTTCTGTTTTTGTTTCTGATTTCCAGCATCTGCAGTTCTATTGGTTTTTATACTTTTTTTCTCAGTTTTTCACCTCCGTTTCTTTATCTTCATTAAATGTCAGCAGTTTAAGGAGCTAACTGGGAGAAGAATTCATCAAGTGATAGCACCATCTTGAGACAAGGCAGGAAAGTTTCCTTTGCCCACTCTTTCTAATGAAATTCAAAACACAGGCTTATTGCACAAACCTCTGTTTTCAGTGCTTTGAAAGAACATTGCATCGATATTTCGAATGGAAAACAAGAACACAATCCTGAGGAGAAAACATTTCCAAACAATAACAGGAAACATCACAGTTCATCTCAAGGAGATTTTCTTGACTCTTATCCTGATCTTGACCTTGTTGAAGAGAAACGTGTCATTGCTTGATTGATTTGGTTTGTTTTGCAATAAATGTCTGCTTGGGTATGTCTGCTATGTACTCCCTCAGAGATGACAAATTATGTTGCTGTTTGCACATGAATTAAAAGTTATATGTAATTGTAGAATGTTTCATTTGGGTATGTGCAATAATCTCAGAATCTAACATAGCCAAAAAAAAACCCTGATACATATAGGTGGTCTGACCTGATTTAAACCAATATGATAAAATCATGCTATTTAACATCTTGTAGCAAGCCATTGTGCTTCAGTTGTTAGCAGCCATGCCTCTGAATCAGAAAGTTACTGATTTAAACCTCACTATACACTGTGCATAATCTTGCCTGATGCTGGGGACCAGTGCATTCACAGAGTTGCTGCAATTTGGACAGAATGTTGAATATATAAAATTTCCTGTTTGTCATAACTCAGAGCCAGGTGAGGAAATGTAAAGTTGGGATTCAAGTGTTTGCACACAGATAAGATTTTATTTACAGACACTGACATGACATATCATTCAATTACAACTTAACAAAAATAAGTTTAGTTTGTCCTGACATGTATGAGCATAGGTCCCATTTAATGTCCATGACTTGAGTACAACAATACAGCTAGTTTAATATACAATTATCATTTTGTATTTAACAATTACAGATCCCAGAGCCAAGCGATTGCTTCCTTATTTGCTGAGTTTAAGGTGATAATCTGTAAAGTGGACAGTCCTCGTAATGTGCTGCATGACTTGTACAAATTCACAAGTGCATAAGGGGTTTATACGGAGTCTGCAGTAATGGATGTTGGTAGCCCAGGGGCCCTTCACTCTCTTGAACATGTTTAGTAGGGGGTTCCTCACTCTCTGTTCTAAATCAAAGCTCCTCATTTGAAAAGTAAAGTTTGTCACAAGAAACTTGTCAGTGACTTCCAGTAAACACAAGGAAAAACCAAAGAACTGGATGCTGGAAATCAGAAACAAAAACAAAAATTGCTTGAAGGTCTCAGCAGGTCTGGCAGCAACTGTGAAGACAAAAGAGAATTAACGTTTCAGGTCAAGTGATCCTTCTTGTTAACTCTGCTTTCTCTCCATAGATGCTACCAGATCTGCTGAGATTTTCCAGCAATTTCTGTTTTTGTTGCTGATTTCCAGTGTTTCCCATTCCTTAATCCAAAGGGCATGCTGTCTGTGTGTTTGCACATTTTAATGTGGAGCAGAAGTTCTTCCAAATTCCAGGTCTACATTTTGCAACAATCAAAAACAATTTACTCATTTGCTGTTTGCATAATGTTTTTCTGTTTGCAAATTAGTTGCTGCAATATTTATCAGCAGTGTGTGTTCATCATGGAAATGGCATGTTATATAAATTAATTTCTTCCAATAATGTGTTCACATGAGATTACTCTCTATCATTTAGCCAATGGTGTTATCTCAGTTAAAATAAACAGCTTAATTCTTTTGCTATAATAGCGAAGGAGTTAAATTATATGAACATATTCAACTATTGCCGCAGAATGTGATTTTAACCCACAAGTTTATTACAACCACTGATGCAGATTCGAACTTTTATTCCCAGTTGGGAAGCAGGGAATAACAGGTCAGCTGTCTGCTTTATACCTGCTGCCAGTTAAAACAAATTCTTATGGCTTCTAAATTGATTGTGAGACTTCTTAGCCTGATTTTGCAGCATAATACCGGTGAAATATTTATTGTGAGCATAGCTGTAATACTACATCAACTTCTGGAGTCCATGACTGTGTAGTTAAATGTAGAAATCTAGAAGCTGCATAAATGTTGTCCCCTCGACACTTCCCTTCAGCTCTGCTGAAGGATCATCTAAACGCAAAACGTTAGCTTGCTCTCTTTCTCTCTCCATGGATGCTGTTTGACCCACTGTGATTCCAGCATTTGTTGTTTTCAGCTGCTGTTCATGATTCCCTGCTCCTCTTCATTTGCTTATATTTGATATCCTTGTAAGTGGAAACTTTTATAAATCACTTGAATTATCATGAGAATTCACTTTGATAATATTAATTTTATGAAAACCCTTGAGAGGTTATGTCTTTTAATTGTATACTAGAATTGGAATTTCTATTAACAACCTCTCTGACCATAAAAATCTAGTTTTATATTTATGGAATGCTAAGATTATTCACTATGATAGAAAATTTAAAATAATTACAATAAATAAATAATTTAAGTAAACAATGAAAAATAATTTGGAAAAATATATTTTTCAAAGTTTATTTATAATATTTCAGCTTCATATTTATAATTAGATTAGATTCCCTACAGTGTGGAAACAGGCCCTTCAGCCCAACAAGTCCACACCGACCCTCCCAAGAGTAAATCACCCAGTCCCACTGACTAATGCACCTAACACTATGGGCAATTTAGCATGGCCAATTCACCGGGCCTGCAGGAGGAAACTGGAGCACCCGGAGGAAACGCACACCGACACAGGGAGAACGTGCAAACTCCACATAGACAGTCACCTGAGTAAACCTGGGAGTGTGGTGCTGTGAGGCAGCAGTGCTAACCACTGAGCCACCTCGCCACCCCATTTCATGCTAACCTTTATTTCACTCCCTGCAGACTGATTCACAATTAAAGTATTCATTGTTCCTCTGAGGGTGGCTGTCTTTGAGCATTCTTGTCTGTGATTATCTGCTTAGTCTTTCTGATAACACAAATGATTCTGGATGCCAGAGATTCCTTTGGTACAAATGAATATTTGAAAATGGGATATCCATGCTGGAGACCCTAACCCTAACCTTAACCATGTCACGAGGTCCTTTCAGACAACCTTTTTTTTAAAATCAGCACTCACTACTCCCAGAAAGTCCAGGCCATTATATTTATACTTAAGAGGCTCACTCAACCTGAAACGTTAGCTCCAGTTTCTTTGCACAGTTGCTGCCAGACCTGTTGAGTTTTTCCAGCAATTTCTATTTTAGTTTAAACTTAAGAGGTTCACTTGAAAAATCCTGAGGAAATACAGAAATTTAAGTGTGTCAATCTGTATTCTTAAAATAAATGAGGCAGAGTTTGTGACAATTTTGAAGACATTCAGGTGTTATTGGAATCTCTAATTTGCAGTCTTTTGTGACTTCAAGCCTTATACCAAACTCTAGAGTATGTATTTTGTTATGTCAATGCTACTATACCCACTCAAATAATGCACTGAAACAAGGTAAAATGAGGTGGAAAATCTCAGTAGGTCAGGCAACATCAGCAGACAGAAAGTGTTAACATTTCAAGTCTAATAACTTTCAGAAATCTGCTCTCTTTTAATAATTCTCCAACATGTCACAATCTCTCCTCAAATTGTTGCAGTAATAGAAATGTGATTTTATTACAATAAACGTCATTATACCATCAGAAAAGTTTCCCTTTCAAACTCCTTATTGTAACCTTTGGGAATTCAAAAGCACTTCACGGTCAATGAAATACTTTCCAAGTGCATAATATAGGAAAGCCCAGCAGTTGGTTTGCACACAGCAAGATCCCACAAGCAATATGTGATACTGACTAAAGTTCAGTTGGCTGGATAGCTGGTTTACAAATGCAAAGTTATACCAACAGTGTGAATTCAGTTTCCTCACTGGCTAAAGTTATCATGACTCTCAATTGCTCTTTCTCAATTGCTCCCTTCACTTGAGGTGTGTTGACCCTCAGGATAAAGCACCACCAGTTATCTCTCTCTCTCTCACTGTCTCTCTCTCTCTCTCACTGTCTCTGTTTCCTCTCTCTCACTGACACTGTCTCTCTCTCTCTCTCACTGACACTGTCTCTCTCTCTCTCTCACTGTCTCTCTCTCTCTCTCACTGACACTGTCTCTCTTCAGGATAAAGCACCACCAGTTATCTCTCTCTCTCTCACTGTCTCTCTCTCTCTCACTGTCTCTGTTTCTCTCTCTCTGTCTCTGTCTCTGTCTCTCTCTCTAAAAGAGAGCAGCCCTCTGGTCTGGTAGGACTATGGCTGTTTTATCTTTTAATCCACTATTGATTTACATAAAGTGGTAAGTACTATCCATCACAGCAAGAACAAACCTTTGTCATTTTTAATATTCTTCATAATATCAGTACCTGGCCATTGATAATATACCCCTTTGTTTTTGAAATTTCCAAATAGAACGTGCCTCAATGGGAATTGCAACTGATAGAATGGATAATAAAAATCATACATACTAACAGTTGGAGATATGAAGATGTAGTGATATGTTTCAAAGATGTGCAGGTTAGGGTGGACTGGCCATGCTAAATTTTCGGTAATATCTGGGGATGTTCAGGCTAAGTGGGTGAACCATGGGAAATGCAGGGATAAGATTTGGTGGGGGTTGGGGGGGTGGGGGATCTGGATGAATTGCTCCTCGGAGGGTCAATATGGACTTGATGGGCCTAATGGCCTGGTTCCACACTGTAGGGATTCAATGATTTTATGAATGAAATAACCACGTGTGTTAGTTTGAATCAATTATGTAGTCATGTGTACTAACTAGGAATGCGAACTATGCACACACAGTTGAGTAGAAATGGAATGAATAAATGTATAACCTTTTGATGGGAACAGGCACAAGTACTAGTCACTGCAGTTTTTAGATTAGAGTGGTGTTGGAAAAGCACAGCAGGTCAGGCAGCATCCGAGGAGCAGAAAAATCGACGTTTCGGGCAAAAGCCCTTCATCAGGAAAGATGATGAACAAGTCACTGCACTTGCTTTTGCTCCACAGATGATTTTTCATTAAAGCTGAACTGCCGAGATTCAATTCTGCCTGACGTGGAGTAACTATTTTGCACACGCATTGAAAAACAACTGCTAGTCACTTCGGTGTACATCTGCCCTTGAGGGAATGTTTAGCCAAACAAACTTGCGAAGTAACACATTTACAATGGTAATGTTTAAAATGGAAGACAGTGCTAAAAAGGCCGGCAAAGAAAAGAATAATTTTACTGGCAGGACAATGAATATATCTTTCCACAAGTCTGGATCAACAAACACATTAGCACAGCGCACCCCATCAGCAAACACTGCAACATTCCAAATAGCACATCATTTGAACGTAATTTGAGATGCATTCAGAGTTAATTAATCACATCGCTGCCACATATAGAGTGCCATTATTTTTTAAGTGACAGCTCATGCACATACTCAGCAAAACCTGGACATCATTAAAAGGCTGATTCCTGGCCTCTGAGCTTCTTTTCACCAGCGTTTAGAAGAACAAGGGGTAATTCGATTGGAGATTCTAAAATCCTGGATGGTTTCAAAATGATGAACATAGAATCTTAGACAAAAGTGAGGACTGCAGATGCTGGAGCTTAGAGTCGAGAGTGTGGTGCTGGAAAAGCACAGCAGGTCAGGCAGCATCTAAGGAGCAGGAGAATCGACGTTTCGGGCAAAAGCCCTTCATCAGGAATGCCCTGATGAAGGGCTTTTGTCCAAAATGTCAATTCTCTGGCTCCTCGGATGCCGCCTGACCTGTTGTGCTTTTCCAGCACCACACTCTTGTCATAGAATCTTAGAATCTGCACACAGTGTGAACGCAGACCATTCACCCCATCGAGTCCACATCTGAAGAGCATCCCAACCAGCCCCACCCCCCCCCCTCCCCCCTCATTTAGCCTGCACATCCGTGGACACTATGGCCAATTTAGCATGGGCAATCCACTTGACCTGCACACTGTTGAACTGTAGAAGGAGACCAGAGCACCGAGAGGAAACCAGAGCAAGGTTGATTCCTCATGTGGTTGAGTCCAGGACTGGGTGTTGGGGGCACTGTTTTCAAGTTGGGGATCGCCTTCTTAGAATGGAGTTGAGGGGATTTATTTTCCTTTCACAGGGTTTAAAATCCCTTCAGTGTGGCCTAAAATGTCCACACCGACCCTTCAAAGAGTAACCCAGCCAGACACATTCTCCTACCCTTACCCCCTACCTAATGCACCTAACCTTTACATCCCTGAACACTATTGGCAGCTTAGCATGGCCAATTCACCTAACCTGCCCATCTTTAGATTATGGGAGGAAACCGCAGCACCCAGAGGAAACCCATGCAGACACAGGAGAATGTGCAAACTCCACAACAGACAGATACCCGAGGCTGGAATCAAACCTGAGTCGCAGGCACTATGAAGTAGCAGTGCTAACCACTGAGCCACCATGCCAACTGAAGTTTAGCATCTTTGAATCTTTCTGCATCAGGAAGTAGTGGAGTCATTGAACATATTTAAGGTGAGGGTAAATAGTTTCCTGTTAGGCTGGGAATTAAGGGTGAAAATGGATACTGCAGATGCTGGAGATTAGAATCAAGATTGGAGGAGTGCTGGAAAAGCACAGCAGGGCAGGCAGCATCCGAGGAGCAGGAAAATCGACGTTACAGGCAAAAGCCCTGATTGAAAATTGATGGCACTGTAGAATTTGAAACATAAACTGACCTGCTAAGATCTTATTAAAAGATTGAACAAGTTTGAAAGGCCTACTTCTGTGCCTCATTCATCTGTTCATATGTTTGTATTTAAGCTTAGGCTTTATACATGGCCCGACAACTGAATAGATCCAACAAGAAAGAAACTGACAATGCCCACTTGACATTCAATGGCATCTCTATGTCTGAAAACCCTTATTATCAGTATCCTGGGGATTACCATTGAATAGCAACTGAACTGGAATAGCCATACAAGAGTTGTGTCTAGAAGAGCAGTTCAGAGGCTGAGAACTCTGCAGTGAATAATCTGAAATGCCACAGGTTGTGCACAATCGACAAGGCATACAGCGGAAGTAAGATGTAAAACACTGCACTTGCCCGGGATGAGAGTGGCTCCTTCAATATTCAAGAGGCTTAACGATATCCACAACAAAGTAGCCACTTGAACAGCATTGCATCCATCACCTTAACCATCCATACTCTCCTCCACCACTGGTGAATAGTGGCATATGATTTCTGGACCCAAGCGTTAACTCGGTTTCTCTCTTCACCAATGCTATCAGACCTGGTGAGCTTTTCCAGCATTCTCTGTGCTCAATCACCAAACTCCAGTGTTTTGTTTTTAATGAATTTGATTGTTAATGAATGCTTCAAATACAACCTTTCATCTTAATGCCAATCCTGTCAGAGTCAATACAGAGGAACGTCGATTATTCGAATGAGACGGGCGGGGAGTATTTTGTTTGCATAATCGAAGTTCGAATAATCGATTGCAGGATAATGCAGTTTAGCCAAACATCAGGACCTTGTGATCTTGTCCGGATAATCCAGAATTCGGATAATCAAATGCCGAATAATCGAGGTTTCTCTGTATACCTAATAGCCAGAAAGCTTCATTTTACAACATCAGGGAAAAGGAACTGCAATTATAGGGAGAGCTGGAGGAACTGAGCTTGTTTCCCTTTGAGTAAAGAATGTTAAGACATAATTCAACAACGATGTTCAAAATCATAAAAAAAAAGTTGATTACTTTCTTGGCAAATGACTCTTATTAGGTGGAGTATTTCAAGACTAGGGAGCATACTTTTAAAATAAGAGCAGAAAGATTTAAAAAGGACATGAGGGACAACTTTTTACGCAGAGTTGTTCATACGTGGAATGAGCTTCCAGGAGTAGATGCAGGTACAGTTACAATGTTTAAAAGACATTTGGACAAGTAGATGAATAAGAAATGTTTGGAGGGATATTGGCCAAGCGAAGGCAGGTGAAGCTAATTTAGTTTGGGATTATGGTTGGCCTGGACTGATGGGACCGAAGGATCTGTTTCCCTGTCATATAACTGTGACTCTGTCTCTATAAAAACTTTCAGATAATTGGCAGAAGTGTTAAGAGACAATGAGAATACTGTTTTTTTTACAACAGCCGTTATGTTCAACAATGCATTGCTGGTAAAAGATTCTGGGAGAAGAATCAATTATAACTTTCAGAGGGGAACTTGCTAAATACTTGGAAAGGAAAACGCATTGAGCTGTGGAACATAACAAGGTATGGAACTTGTTGGAAATCTCTTTTTTTAAACTAGCACTGTTGCAATGGGCTAAATAGATTCTTTCCATCCTATATAAATCTATGATTATGTTATGAGCACTATATTGATGTTTAATTTATCTTTGTAACAATTGGTAAAATGGATAATTAATAAAAAAGAGTCTGCTGAACAAAATTTGCATTGAGGAGCTGTTGAATTTTCAGATTTTTCAGTCAATGCCACGTCCAGCCTCCAGCTGAAGAAAAAAAGATTAAATTATAGTCAGTTCAGTTATCATTTAGTTCTTAATACTGTACCTAACAGTGTGCAGTATGTTGAAAGATTATCTGCTAGCATCTCTCTTCAGGAAGTGTCATACCAACAATTCCAAGATCAATTGGTTTTCCTATCTTCAAAGAGATGAAAACATGTTATCTAGATTATTTTTGAGATTTGACTCGGTAGACATCTTCAAATATTATTCTGAATGTGTAATTTGAGGACACTCCCTTTGCATTCAGTACCCAAGGAAGAATCAATTTGGCACTGAGTTGAAGCTCTGATACAAAAGCTAGGGTATGGATTGTACACAGATATGTATTCCCTGTCTCTGCTCCCCCCCCCGGTCCACACACACACACACACCTACACACACGCCCCTCCACAAACATACATATAGACACACACATATACACACATACACACAACACACACTCACCTATACACACTCAACCCACACACAAGCTTGCAGCTACACACACACATAAATAGAAACACACAGCACACACGTACACATACACATATACAGACACACACCCTCACACGCAGCACACACTCATACCTACACACACACCTACATACATCCACCTACTAGAGACAGACTTAACTGATTCAGAACATAGAACATAGTACAGTACAGAACAGCACAGGCCCTTCAGCCCTCGATGTTGTGCCGGCCTAGTATCCTACTCCATGATCAAACTAACTTACATACCCTTCATTTTACTATCATCCATAAGCCTGTTCAAGAGTTGCTTAAATGTCAATAGACAATAGACAGTAGGTGCAGGAGTAGGCCATTCTGCCCTTCGAGCCAGCACCACCATTCATTATGATCATGGCTGATCATCCTCAATCAGTATCCTATTCCTGCCTTATCCCCATAACCCTTGATTCCACTATCCTTAAGAGTTCTATCCAACTAACTATCCCGAATGTATCTGACTCTACTACTATTGCTAGCAGTGCATTCCACGCACCCACCACTCTCTGTGTAAAGAACCTACCTTTAACATCTCCCCTAAACATTCCTCCAATCACCTTAAAATGGGCCACTCAATTCTGTATCTAGACAGCCAAATTTCCCTGTATCCAATGCCTCTTTACTTTCTGAATGAGCCTACCATGGGGACCCTTTTCAAACACCTTGCTAAAATCCTTGTACACCACATCCACTGCTCTACCTTCATCAATGTACTTTGTCATATCCTTAAGGAATTCAATAAGGCTTGTGAGGTACTACCTGCCACTCACAAAGCCATGCTGACTATCTCTAACCAAGCTATGCTTTTCCAAATAATCATAAGTCCTGTCTCTCAGAATCCTCTTCAATAATTTGTCCACCGCTGATGTAAGATTGACTGGTCTGTAATTCCCAAGGTTATCTCTATTACCTTTCTTGAACATTTATCACCCTCTAATCATCTGGTACTATTCCAGTGGACAGTGAGGAAGCAAAGATAATCACCAAAGGTGCAGCAACTCTTCCCTCATTTCTGTAAGTAACCTTGGGTATATCCCGTCTGGCCCAGGAGACTTATGTATCCTCATGTTTAACAAAATGTCCAGCACATCCTCCTTCTTGACATTAACCTGTTCTAGTGTATCAGTCTGTTTCACACTGTCCTCACAAATGACAGGTCCTTCTCAGTAGTGAATATTGAAGCAAAGTATCCATTAAGGACCTCCCCAACTTCCTCCATTTCCAGGCACAAGTTCCCTCCACTATCCCCGATCAGCCCTATCCTCACTCTGGCCATCCTCTTTTTTCTTACGTAAGTGCAGAATGCCTGAAGGTTTTCCTTAATCCTGCCCACTAAAGCTTTTTCATGCCCCCTTATAGCTCTCCTAAGTCTATTCTTCATTTCCTTCCAGGCAATCTTGTAACCCTATAGAGCCCTATCTGATCCTTGCCTCCTCAATCGTAAGAAAACTTCCTTCTTCCTCTTGACTAGATGTTCCACATTTCTTGTCATCCATCATTCCTTCACTCTACATTCCCTTCTTTCCTCAGTGGGACAAACCACTCGCAGCAAGTGTTTCTGAAACAACTTCCATATTTCTGTCGTGCATTTCCCTGAGAATATCTATTCCCAATTTATGTTCCACAGTTCCTGCCTAATAGCATTGTAATTCCCCCTCCCCCAATTAAATACTTTCCCATACCACCTGCTCGTATCCCTATCTATGACTATAGTAAAGGTCAGGGAGTTGTGATCACTATCACTGAAATGCTGTCCCACTGAGAGATCTGACGCCTGACCTGGTTCATTGCCAAGCACCAAATCCAATATGGCCAAGTGTTGGAGTCTTCCTTATAGTCTCTGTAACTATGCCCATCATATTAATGTATCTAGTTGCTATCATGCAATCAGCAACATTGTGTGAGAAAAGGGCCTTAGACTATCAAGTGGTTTTCCTCCACCACACGAGATCTTGTAGACTCCTACCCTGAAAGAGGATGTTGGCAGCAAATCTCCCAGATGGTTTTTCTGATGTGCAGTTATGGGGATTCATCCTACAACAAAAACAGCCAGGCTACCAATCCTGCCTTAGCTTAACCCTGCCACGCTTAAACTAGTAGTGCAGGTGGACTGTGACCCCTAATGCCTAGCTAATTCCCTCTATAGGCCTAAGGCTAGCAGGGTTCCTAACACCTCTACCAGTCACCAGAACTATGGGAGCCAGGTCACAGGTGCTAATGGTAAGGCCACTCATAGTATTGAAGTGTCAACATCCACTACCCCCAGGGGGCTATAAAATCCAAGCTTTAGAGCCTTCAAGGTGCAGTACTGGACAGGCGATGGCCTAGTGGTATTATTGCTGGACAGTTAATGCAGTGACCAATTGCCTCGGGCAATTGTCTATGTGGAGTTTGCACATTCTCCCCGTGTCTGCGTGGGTTTCCTCTGGGTGTCCTGGTTTCCTCCCACAGTCCAAAGATATGCAGGTTAGGTGAATTGGCCATGCTAAATTGCCCGTAGTGTTAGGTGAAGGGGTAAATGTAGGGGAATGGGTCTGGGTGGGTTGCTCTTTAGAGGGTTGGTGTGGACTTGTTGGGCCGAAGGGCTTGTTTCCACACTGTAAGTAATCTAATCTAATCATAGCATTCAATGCACCTGGGTTTGAATCCTATCATGGCAGTTGATGGAATTTGAATTCAATAAAAAAGAAATCTGGCATTATGAATCTAGTGATGACCATGAGCCAACTGTTGGAAAAACCCATCTGGTTGACTAATGTCCTTCAGGGAAGGAAACTGCCATCTTTACCTCATCTGGTCTATATGTGACTCACGAGTGTGGTTCTGGAAAAGCACTGCAAGTCAGGCAGCATCCGAGGAGCAGGAACATCGACGTTTTGGGCAAAAGCCGTTCATCAGGATTTCCTCAGACGCTGCATGATCTGTTGTGCTTTTCCAGCACCACACTCTTGACTCTAATCTCCAGCATCTGTAGTACTCACTTTCATCTACACGTGACTCCAGACCCACAGTGTTGTGATTGGTCCTTAACTGCCTTCTGTGCAATTAGGGATGGGCAATAAATGCTGGCCTAGCCAGCACCACCCTCATCCCATGAATGAATAACAAAAGAGTTCTGTCATTTTAAACCATTTCAAATCTTAATAAAGCTATTAGCAGATTAATGCCAAATGCACGATGTTCCATCAGTTGATTTGGGATTTGCCTGCTTGCTGTACCTGCGATGGATGATGCTACCTGCATCAAAGCTGTCATCAAGCAGAAAGCTCAAGAAGGAAATGTTGAAGCAAGTTATTCTGCTTCCATTGAAATTTACTTAACAGTAGATCATTACAAAGGGCAACTACAAAATAATAATATGAAGATTAGCTGCAAAGGAGCTTCTCTGAATTTAGAAAGACGTTGAAGTCAGAGATTCTGGTGTCAGCTGTAGTTGGGGTGCTCATGTGTTATGTCACAGACCACTAGGAGCCCGAAACTGCTGCATAGGATGAATGCTTTGCAGAAGAAAGGGAGTTAAAACCAGAGTCACCTGGGCCCAATCAAGGTCAGTTTGAAGAATCAGTGAATGAATGTTTCATGTGATAAACTCGCTATCCATTGTGGAGCCCATATAAATGCAATGGTTACGAGAGCAGGTCAGAGCTAGACATCCTGCTGTTCCTCATCTCCTGACTCCCCAAAGCCTGTCTATCATCTACAGGGCATAAGTTAGGACTGTGATGAAATACTCCCCACTTATCTGGCTGAGTACAGCTCCAACAAAAATCAGGAAGCCTGAAGTGTCAGCATGGCTAATAAACAATTAACCAGCGGATGAAACTCCAAAAACATCCCTCTCCTCAACGATGGTGGGACCCAGTATATGAATGTTAAAGACAGTGCTAGCAGAGCTGAATAGATGATATAGCTCAGTCTCCTCCTTAGGTGCGCAGCATCACACGTATCAGTCTTCAGCCAGTTTGACTCAGTCCAAGTGATATCAAGGAATGGCTGAATGCACTGGATACTGTGAAGGCTATATGCTCTGACAATGTCCTTGTTGGAATGGGGGAATGAATTCCAGAATGTTTTTTCAGTAATAGGCAAAGGGGGCAACAAATCTGAAGTTGTTTAAGAAATGAGGTAAGGTGAGTCAAATAGACTGAATAGTCTCTCACATTGTCATCCATCTTCATTGTCTTTGTGAAAGAGTTTTCATACACAAAATGCTCAGACATGTGTTGATATTATGTTTTCAGTTTAAGTCCAACTTTTTTTATAATTTTCATTATTATTGTGCTTATGTCCAATTCTGTTACAGTTGTTGTGTGAGAGAAGTCTGAAAAATTTCAGGTTTTCTTTCCTCTTGGCTTCAGTTTTCTTTTGTTGTAAAGGACCAAAGTTCATATGATAGGCCATCCACAAAGCTGTACAATGCTCAACAGCAGACAGAGTAATTCACAATTTATTAGTTAAGTAACCCAAGGTTTGGACTTTAAAGACCTCTGCAGATTAGGAGGAAGGAAAGACTTTGGTAAGTCCTCAGGGGAAAACTGAGGAGAATACTGAGATCTTCCTGATTCATATACTTCGAGGTCCTGGGAAAGAATTCATTAGAGCAGAAGACAACAAAGTAAGGTTGAACAGGGAATTTTAGTTCAACTTGTCCAAAATGATAATGACAGAAATGTATTGAACGCCAGTTTTATAGCTTGAAGGGAAAGTAAAATTGGGTGGGATATAAAATGTGTGAATGATCATATCAGTTTCCTGCCAAAATTGTTAGGTTTCAATTTCCCCCTTGATTTCCTGAAGTTCCAACAAAAAAGACTTCATATTTTGCTAAACAGCTGCCTGTATAACCTCTTTTTGAGAAATTACCGATTAAAAGTATGTGTTAAACAAGGTGCAGATATTTGATAAGCAGCAGAGAACGTCGTAGTCAGCAGCTGCATCTCAAAATATCTCTCAGAAAAAATGCTTGATGGTGGAGTGTGGATTATATAAGCCTAGAGGGTGAAGTTCACCACATTGAGTTCTTGACAGGGTTTTCAAAAGAAAATTGAGCTTTTCATTGAATTGTAAAAAGATTTGCTAACAGTCTATAATCAAAAACAATATTCCCAATTGCTAACTTTCAAAGACTACATGTCTACTTCATCCTTGGCTAATGTTGCTGTGGGGTCCACCTAAAATTAGACAAGGGCTTGAGACTACTCATAAGATTTTTAGAATTTAGAATCCCTACAGTGAGAAAACAGGCCCTTTGGCCCAACAAGTGCACAGCAACCCTCCAAAGAGTCTCCCACCCAAACCCATTACTCCTAATTTACCCCTGACTAATGCACCTAACCTACACATCTCTGAACACGATGGGCAATTTAGCATGGCCAGTTCACCTAATCTGTAGATCTTTGGATTGTAGGAGGAAACCCACACCGACAAGGGTAGAATGTGCAAACTCCACACAGACAGACACCAAATGCTGGAATCAAACCCAGGTCCCTGGCACTGTGAGGTAGCAGTGCTAACCACTGAGCCACCATGCCACCCATATGACAACTGGGGATGAAAGGTCCAGTTGGTTCATTTCGATTCATCCATCGAGAAAGAATCTGCGGCCCATCTTTTAAAGAAGCCAACTTTTTCTTATGTGATTCCAAGTTTCTTACTTTTACTGTCTTTATTAGAAATCCATTTCACAAACCATTTTGTTATCTAATATAAAAGCAAAACTTGCTGGAGAAACTGAGCAAGTGTGATAGAGAGAAAGAGAGAGAGAGCGTTAATGTTTCAGTCCAATATGACATCTCTATCCACAGCACTTAGCTTTCATTTATTTTTCGGAATTTGGTTGCCCCAGTCTTCCTACTTATTTCATCACTTATGCACAGATTCCATGGGGCGGTGATGACCCAGTGGTATTATTGCTGGACTGTTGACCCTGATAATGTTCTGGGGACCTGCCAAGGCAGATAATGAAATTCAAATTGAATTCCATAAAAAGAACTCTGGATTAAGAGTCTAATGATGACAGTGAATTGATTGTCAGGAAAAACCCATCTGGTTCACTAATGTCCTTTGGGGAAAGAAATGCTGCCTCTACCTGGTCTGGCCTCCATGTGACTCCAGACCAACAGCAATGTGGTTGACTCTTAGCTGCCCTCTGGAAAATTAGGGATGGGCAATAAATACTGCAAAGCCAGTGACACCCTCGTCCTGGGAGTGAATAAAAAAATACTCCCTGCTCAAAAACATGTTAAAGTCAAAAACAAGTTTGACAAAGGTAATGACAGATTCCTATCCAAAATACACACAACTTATTTCTGTGGCTAAAATAAAACAAAAAACTGATGACGATTCAACGGACTCAAACTGTTAACTCTGCTTGCTTTCTGCAGACACTGCAAGACCTGCTGAGTTTCTCCAGTGATTTCTGTTGATATTTTCTGTGGCTTCCTTGATACCAGTATGACGCATATACTTTGCCATTATAAAATCAAGTCTTAAAAACATTGGCTATATAATTCTCAACTTTTATTGTGAAATCTTAAGAAAAACTAGATTTTTTAAAATTTCTATCAATTCCAACAAGTTAAAGGATATAATCTTCTTCTTATCATGTAAAATTCAGGGCTAGTTCTGCTACAATATTAATGCGAAATGTCCAAGCAAAAAAGATTTTTAAAAGATCAAGATCCATGTCAAGAATTTTCTTCTCTGTAATTATGTCAGAACATTCTAGAAATGTTGGCTATGACTTTTTTATTAAATTAATATTGTCCAAACTCATTAAAGTAGCAGAGACTGGCAATAAATTGGACACCTGATGGCATACTGGCAATCTAATCAAATTAGTAATCCAGAAGCCAGCCTAATGCTCTGGGGAACATGTGGTCAAATCTCAGCACAGCAGCTGATGAAATATGAATTAAATTCGTAAATTGATGAGCTGGCTCAGGTCTGTTAGACTCACTTAAACCTGTATCTTCCTTCTCCTTAGATCCCTTATTCTTAAATTATTCAAAATAATCCTGTTTAATGGCAGCAAATGAAAGCTTTTCACTGGATTTTATTGCACTCTTACTGTAAAACACGCATGACAATAATCAAAACCTGGATTTGAAAACTAGTCTCTGTAATGATGACCATAACAACTGTCATCATTTAAGAGCAAAATACTGCAATCTGTACTGGAAACAAAATATGTTGGAAATCACAGCGGGTCAGGCAGCATCCATGTAGAGAGAATAAGCTAACATTTCAAGTCTCGAAGACTGTGATGAAGAGTTAGCTTACTCTCTCTCCATTGATGCCGCCTCACCTGCTGTAACTATCATCATTTGTCTTTTTAAAAAACCCATCCAAACTCAATTTGTGTCAAGTAAAGAGCTGACAGGGTGTTCAGCTGTAAGATTTATAAGATAATAAATATTGTGTACAAATCTTTATGCTTGAGGTTACAGAGCAGGATTGGGACCTACAGGTTTTGGCAGCCAATCTGCTAACGTAGGCGTTTTTACCAATAAAATACAGCAGATGCTGGAGGCCTGGTATAAGAGCACAAAATTCCCTAAAATCCCAGCAGGTGTGGGGACACCTGTGAAGAGAAAAGCAGAGTTAATGCTCCATATCCAATGTGACACATTTACCAATTCACGATGATAAATTATAAATTCCCCGAGTGTAGTATTTAATTTATTAAAGAGTTTGTTAACATAGTTAGCAATGTACATGTGGGTGTGGAAGGTTGACCACACTGGATTTCATACCTGAGATTCTTAGACCCCATAAAAACACTATGAAATGGGAAAATAAAACACAAAAGCTAGAAAACTGGCTTAGAAACATAAAATGCTCAAAATCCATGACAGGCAAGGCCAACATCTAAAGAAGAGAGAAAGATTACTGTTTTGCATTGAAAACTTTCAGGCATTTCTGAAGCAAGGTCACCTTCAAAATAACCATCTACCTTTCCCTTTCCAGTGAAATTTGATTTGGTTCCATTCGTGGGTTCATGACTAGGGCAGCCTTGTATAGTTGTTCATTGTGGGCAAAATACAGGTCGTACAGTGGCTCAGTGGGTAGCACTGCTGCCTCAAAGAGCCAGGAACCTGGGTTTGATTCCACCCTCAGGTGTCTGTGTGGAGTGTGTATATTCTCTGCCTGGGTTTACTCTGGATGTTCTGGTTTCCTCGCACAGTCCAAAGATGTGCAGGTAAGGTGGAATGGGTGTGCTAAATTGCCCCATAGTGTCAAGGGATGTGCAGGTTAGATGGATTAGCTATCGGAAGCAGGTTTATAGGGTAGGGGTCTGAGTGGAATGCTCTACAGAGGGTCAGTGTGGACTTAATGGGTCAAATGGCCTGCTTCCACACAGTAGGATTTCTATGACATAATGAAAATAAAGTAACCTGCGCACTGACGCTAAGTTTTAGCTCCACTAGGATCATGCTGCTCTTGATCTCCTTACATTGGCCCAATTGTGGACAGAAGGGCTGAACTCCAGAGGTGAAGTTAGAGTGACTGCCCTGGACATCAAGGCAACATTTGACTAAATGTGGGATGCAGGAGACCAAACAAAACTGGAGTCAGTGGGAAAAAGGGGAAAAGCCTCCACTTGGTTCGAGTCATACCCTGCACAAATGAAAATGATTGTAGTTGGTAGAGATCAACCATCTCAGCCCCAGAACTTTGCTGCAGGAGTTACTTAGGGTAGTGTCATAGGTCCAATCATCTTCTGCTGCTTCATCAATGACCTTTCTTCCATCATAAGGTCAAAGGTGGGAATGTTCTGCACACTGTACAGCATTATTTGTGACTCCTCAGGTACTGAAGCAGCCCACATCAACTTACAAAAAGATGTGGACAACATCAAATCAAGGTTTGGGCTGATAAGTGCCAAGTACTATTCATGACACACAAGTGTCAAGCAATGACCATCTCCAATTGGAAAGAATAGAACCCCCTCAATACCATCCAGGACAAAGCAGCCCTTCTCATTGGAACCACATGCACCACCTTCAATATTCACCCCTTTTGTTGCTGATGCCCAGTTTGTACTTACAAGAGACACTGGGTAACTCACCAAAACACCTTCAAGAGCAATTTCCAAAACCGTGACCTTCACCGTCCTGAAGGAGAAGGCAGCAGATACATAGAAACACCGCAACCTGCAAGTCCCCTCCATGTCAATCACCATCCTGCCTTGGAATCTTATCACCATTCCTTTACTGTCACTGTATCACAATCCTGATGCTCCCTTCATACTTCACTACACTACACTAAGGACTGTAGTGGTTCAAAAATGTAGATCACCATTATCTTCTCAAGAGCAATTAGGGATGGGCAATAAATGTTGGTCTACCCAGCAATGCCTACATCCCATGATTGAATAAATAAAAGTAATCATATTATGATAAGTCTAACTAATTAAAAGGAAAACCACATTCTTTTGGTTTGTAGTGCAGTATGATTTAGTGTAGGCATTTTTTAAATTCATGAATGGGATGAGGGTGTCACTAACTACACCAGCATTTATTGCCCATCCCTAATTGCCCAGAGGGTAGTTCAGAATAAAACACATTGCTGCAGGCCTGAAGTCACATGTAGGCCAGACGAGGTAAGGATGGCATTTTCCTTCCCTAAAGAACATTAGTGAACCAGATGAGTTTTTCTGACAATCAGCATTGGATTTATGATCATCAATAGACTGTAATGGTCATTATGAAACTCTTAATGCCAACTCTTTATTGAATTCAAACTCTACCGTCTGCCCTGGCAGGATTTAAACTAGGGTCTCCCGAACATGACCTCGGTCTCTGGATTAACAATCCTGCAGTAACAGCACGAGGCCATCACCTCCCCATTTGCCAATATGTAAGACACATAAGTCTAATCATTACGCAAACTTCAACAGAATTTAAGGGGATTGAGCTCTCGTGTGGTGTGTGTCATTTCAATCTTCTGAGCATGTTGCAGCTGCTGTCTTGGCTAGTGGTTTCCACTCATTTTTCGGTACTCTACTATCTCAGAAGATGCTTGTCTGACTTAACAGACTTGTGTATATCGTCACTGTTGCAAGCTGTGACTCTGTGTGCTGGCTGTTTTAAGTCAAGCGATGAAAAGTTCATTAATTTCTTTTCTCGATGTGGTTGCAAAGACTCCAGCTTCAGAATATGTTCTTCAGCTTATGGTTTCCTGAATATCATCTTAATTAACCCTTGCACTCTCAGTGTCTATCATGATCTTTAACTTGTCAAAATATTCATTAGATATACAGATTGTCAATCAGTGCTGGATGACGCGGCTCTGCAACAACAATGGCATGCTTTTATACAGCACCGTTACCATAATGAAACGACAGCATGTTTCACATCATTTTAGAATCCCTACAGTGTGAAAACTGGCCCTTTGGCCCAACAAGTCCACATCAACCCTCCAAAGAGCAACTCACCCAGACCCATTCCCCTAACCAATGCAACTAACACTACAGGCAATTTAGCATGACCAATTCACCTAACGTGCACAATTTTGGACTGTGGGAGGAAACCCACACAGACACAGGGAGAATGTGCAAACTCCACACAGTCGCCTGAGGCAGGAATTGAGCCCGGGTCCCTGGTGCTGTGAGGCAGCAGTGCTAACCAATGAGCGACCATGCCACCCCATTTTAAAACAATGCATGCCCCTAGGAGTACATCACCTATATTAGGTGAGATGGACAAATGTTTGTTCAAAGAGATAGGTTTTGAAAGATGTCTCAAAGAACAAAAGAATTAGAGGCATTAATGTGTTGGGAGGGAATTCGAGAACTTTAGGATAACTTTAGGCACAGTGAAGCAAGGGTGTAGATATCTTGGAGATACCTTGTAGGATTAGAGGAGATCACAGAGAAACAGAGAGGCAAGACCATGGAGGGATTTACAAAAATGGATGAAACTAAGCAATCCAATGAGAAGAGAGGGGTGCTTCTATCTACCTAGGACAGCTGGGAATGTACAATAGATTGTGACCTTTCTGGCGTGACTTCCATGCTGAGTGCAAATCCAAAATACTCAAGTATAAAGAGAAAAGAAAGACAGACAAAAGTGCTAAAGGAGAGAATGATGTGATAAACCCTATAAGGCTAATGGGGACTCACTAATTAATCTCACTGTGGAACTCATTTAGTATGAGTTCCCTAGGAATTAGGAAATAAAGTCAAAGAATCATAGAGATGTACAGAATAGAAACAGACCCTTTGGTCGAACACCACCATGCCGATCAGATATCATAAACTAACCAAATCCCATTTGCCAGCGTTTGGTCTATATCCCTCTAAACTCTTCCTATTCATCTGCCCATCCAGATACCTTTTAAATGGAAGCTCATTCCATGCACACACCATCCTCTGTGTGAAACAGTTACCTATTCCTGAACAGAGAGGTCAAGGTTCAAGTCCCACCTGCCCCAGAGGTGTGTAATAACATCTCTGACCAGGTTGATGAGCAAAATAGATTAAATTTAGAAAAAATATATTGTGGTTTCTTTTTGAGGGGCCCTCTTGTGGTACATTGGTAGTGTCCCTACCCCTGCTCCAAGTGGCCCATTCATTCATCTCCTCCAGAGGTGCATAATAATATCTCTAAACAGGTTAATTAGAAAAATAGGTTTTATAAAAAAAGCAGATCCAATCTAACACCATTTTGATTTAGCCCCTTCCCTCTCTCCCGAACCTCCAACTTTATTCTTGATAGTCTCCACTGTCCATCATGGACTGTGCTTGTAAATATTTAATTGGCTACATGGGCGATTACTGGTGATGGTTAGTTTTAAAAAGAACCAAAAAAAAAGGTCACAGTGATTTGGTGGTGGAAAAATCATTCAGTTGGGTGTGATAGCACTTCAGGGAATATAAAAGCAAGAGAAAATAAAATTTTAAAAAGCTGACCTGTAAGGGATCTTGCAAATGTCCCTCTCTCAGAAACAGGAGGCTTGGGTTCAAGTCCCACCTACTCCAGAGGTTTACAGTAACATAGAGTCATAAAGTCATAGTGATGTACAGCACGGAAACAGACCCTTTGGTCCAATTTGTCCACGCCGACCAGCTATCCCAACCCAATCTAGTCCCACCTGCCAGCACCTGGCCCCTATCCCTCCAAACCCTTCCTATTCATATACCCATCCAGATGCCTTTTAAATGTTGCAATTGTGCTAACCTCCACCACTTCCTCTGGCAGCTCATTCCATACACGTACCACCCTCTGCATGAAAACGTTGGCCTTTTATATCTTTCTCCTCTCACCCTAAACCTATGCCCTCTAGTTCTGGACTCCCCCACCCTAGGGAAAGACTTTGCCTATTTACCCTATCCTTGCCCCTCATGATTTTATAAACCTCCATAAGGTCACCCCTCAGCCTCCAACCTTCCAGGGAAACAGCCCTGGCTTATTCAACTTTTCCCGATAGCTCAAATCCTCCAACTCTGGAAATACCCTTGTAAATCTTTTCTGAACTCTCTCAAGTTTCACAGGAGATCAGAATTGCACACAATATTCCAACAGTGGCCTAACCAATGTCCTGTACAGCCACGACATGACCTGATCAATAAAGCAAAGCATAGCAAACACCTTCTTCACTACCCTATCTACCTGCGACTCTGCTTTCATGGAGTTATGAACCTGCACTCCAAGGTCTCTTTGTTCAGCAACACTCCCGTCCACCTTATGATTAGATTAGATTAGATTACATTACAGTGTGGAAACAGGCTCTTCGGCCCAACAAGTCCACACCGACCTGCCGAAGCGCAACCCACCCATTCCCCTACATTTGCCCCTTACCTAACACTACGGGCAATTTAGCAAGGCCAATTCACCTGAATTGCACATCTTTGGATTGTGGGAGGAAACCGGAGCACACGGGGAGAACGTGCAAACTCCACACAGTCAGTCGCCTGAGGCGGGAATTGAACCCGGGTCTCTGGCACTGCGAGGCAGCAGTGCTAACCACTGTGTCACCGTGCCGCCCATAGTCCTGCTAAGATTTTTTTCGAAGTTAAACTCCATTTGCCACTTCTCAGCCCATTGGTCCATCTGATCAAGATGCCGTTGTACTCTAAGGTAACCTTCTTCACTGTCCACTACATGTCCAATTTTGGTGTCATCTGTAAACTTACTAACTACACCTCATATACTCATATCCAAATCAAACATCTCTGAACTAGTTGATTAGAAAATATAATGAAGCAGACTCATAAGAGCGCTAGTGGTGAAGTGGTAGTGTCCCTACCACTGAGGCAGGGGGCCTGAACAGGTTGATCCTTGGAAAAGCATAAAGCCTACCCTTGTTTGGGTCTGCAGAACGGTCTGTCCCAGACTGGGTCTTGGCTATGTACCCTCATCAGTAGTGGCTCAATTTTGGTTTTTCAACAATAATTTTTTTTTTTTCAGTCAGATATTCTAAATTATTACACATAGGTAACATGGAAAAATTATAAGTTGTTCATTTTGGAAGGGAGAACAAAATAAAGGAGTATTATTTAAAAAGAAATAAAATGCAGAATGTTGCAACACAAAGGGATTTGGGTACTTGTGCTCAAAGCACAGAAAACGAGCACACAGGGGCAGGAGATAACCAGGTAGGCTAATGGGGAATGCTAGGCAAAAGTGAGGACTGCAGATGCTACTGCCTCTTTTTTCAAGGGGGTTGGAGTATGAGAATAAGGAATTCTTCTTACAAACATATGACGTGCTGGTGAGATCTCATCTGGAGTATTGTGAGTAGTTTTTGTCTGTTTATTTAGGGAAAGATGTCATTTAATTAGATGCAGTTCGGAGAAGATTCACAAGATTGATCCCTGGTATGGAGGGATTGTCTTATGAGCAAAGATTAAACAGATTAGGACTCTACTGATTGGAGTATAGAAGAATGAGAGGCAATCTCTTTGAAACACTTAGAATTCTTAAGAGCCTAAACAGGGTAAATGCTGAGAGAATATTTCCTCTCATGGAAGTGTTTGGAATCAGTCGGTATAGTCTCAGAATAAATTTAAAACGGAGATGAACAGAGATTTCCTCTCTCAGTGGGTTGTGAGTCTTTGGAACTCTTTGTCACAGAGAGATGCACGAGCAGAGTTCTTGTGTATTTTTAAGACTGAGATAAATGGATTCCTGATCCGTCGGGGAATCAAAGACTGTGGGGGAAAGACAGCAAAGTGGATGTGAGGAATGTAGGATCAGCGATGATCCTATTGAATGGCTGAGCAGGCTCGAGGGACCAAATGGCCTCCTCCTGGTCCTATTTTTGATGGTCTTATGATCTTATATTTAGAAACATGCAAAAGAGCAAAAAGGGAAGAAGCTTGCAACAAGGAGCAAAGAGAATAGTATAATCCAATGAAATAAATGAACTTATTGATGGACAGTCAGACATATCAGCTCCTAATTTACCACATTTACTTGCTATACAGTAAATTCGACTCCCTCTTCCTGACTACATCCAACAGCATTAAAAGCAGATTGTATATTTTCAGATTCTGATTGATTAACCGACAAGTCATTTGGTTATAATCTGCGTTTCGTCAATGTGAATTCGCTGTAAAGCAATTGATGAATTGGGGCCGCTGTTTCTGAAGTGCAACCTTTTAAAACGTGTGTTGGCTGTAACGCGATTACATCGCCAACACATTAAAATCAGTTGTTTCTAAAACATGACTTTTTGATCATGTGAGGTTGCACAAGAACACAACCTTCACGTTACAGAAGAACTGACCAAATTTATCAAATCTCGGTAAGTAATTAGTCACAGTTTACAAAAAAATTGCAGGTATCTTTCCTTAATAGTGAGAAGCAATTGATAATATAGTTTGAGGGGCATCATGCAATTGATAATATAGTTTGAGGTGGGGGTAAAAGAGGGGGAGGTGTGGCATTGCTTGTCAAAGATAGTATTACAGTGGTGGAAAGGACGATGGATGAGGACTTGCCATCTGAGTTAGTTTGGGCTGAGGTTAGGAATAGGAAAGGTGAGGTCATCCTGTTAGGAGTCTTTTACAGGCCTCCTAATAGTCCTAGAATCATTGAAGAAAGGATAGGGAAGGTGATTCAGGAGATGAGTGACAGTAATAGGGTGGTTGTTATGGGGGACTTTAACTTTCCTGATATTGATTGGGAAAGCTATAGCTCAAGTTCGTTAGATGGGTCAGTGTTTGTTCAATGTGTGCAGGAGAGTTTCCTGACACAATATGTAGACAGGCCAACAAGAGGAGAGGCCATACTGGATTTGGTTCTGGGTAACGAACCAGGCCAGGTGTTAGAATTAGAGGTAGGTGAGCACTTTGGGGATAGTGACCATAATTCGGTGATTTTTACTCTCATGATGGAGAGGGATAAGTGTGTACTACAAGGCAAGAGTTATAGCTGGGGTCAGGGAAATTATGATGCGGTGAGGCATGACTTAGGATGTGTGGCTTGGAAAAGTAGACTCCAAGGCAAGAGTGTAAATGATATGTGGAACTTGTCCAAGGGGCAACTATTGAGTGTCCTTGATAATTATGTACCGGTCAGGCAGGTAGGAAAGGGTCGTGCGAGGGAGCCGTGGTTTAATAAGGAATTGGAATCCCTTGTTAAATGGAAGAGGGCGGCCTATCTCAAGATGAGACGTGAAGGTTCAATTGGGGCGATTGAGAGTTATAGGGTAGCCAGGAAGGACCTGAAGAGAGAGCTAAAAGCAGCAAGGAGGGGACACGAAAGGTCCTTAGTAGATAGGATTAGGCAAAACCCTAAGGCTTTCTATAGGTATGTTAGGAATAAAAGAATGACTAGGGTAGGAATAGGTCCAGTCAAGGATAGTAGGGGGAAGTTGCGTGTGGAGGCGGAAGAGATTGGGGAGACACTGAATGAATACTTTTCTTCAGTATTCACTCAGGAACAGGGCATTGTTGTCGATGAGAATACTGAGGCACAAATAAGTAGAATGGATGGCTTTGAGGTATGTAGAGAAGAGGTATTGGAAATCCTGGAAAAGGTGAAAATAGATAAGTCCCCTGGGCCTGATGGCATTTATCCTAGGATTCTCTGGGAAGCAAGGGAGGAGATTGCAGAGCCATTGGCCTTGATTTTTATGTCCTCTTTGTCTACAGGAGTAGTCCCAGAAGACTGGAGGATAGCAAATGTGGTTCCCTTGTTCAAAAAGGGGAGTAGGGATAGCCCTAGTAACTATCCATCTGAGATGTCTTAGAGAAGGCCAGAAGGGAGTGGCATTGCCTAAGGTAAGTCACCACACGAACTACTAATCAATAACATGCATAAATGGAGAGCGGTACAGACAAACAAACACATTAACACGCATGCACAGCAACATGCACTTTGTCTGTTACACACACACGCACACACAGAAAAATTCAGGCATCACCAAGGTTGTTCAAAAAGGGGAGTTTGTTCAAAAAGGGGAGTAGGGATAGCCCTAGTAACTATAGGCCGGTGAGTCTCACTTCTGTTTTGGGCAAAATCTTAGAGAGAATTGTAAGGGATAGGATTTATGCACATCTGGATAGGAATAATGTGATCAAGGATAGTCAGCATGGTTTTGTGAAGGGCAGGTCGTGCCTCACAAACCTTATTGAATTCTTTGAAAAGGTGACGAAGGAGGTTGATGAGGGGATAGCGGTAGATGTGGTATATATGGATTTTAGTAAGGCGTTTGATAAGGTTCCCCATGGTAGACTACTGCAAAAAAATATGGAGGTATGGCATTGAGGGTGAGTTGGAGGTTTGGATTAGGAATTGGCTGGATGGAAGAAGACAGAGGGTAGTAGTTGATGGCAAAGTTTCTTCATGGAGTGCCGTCACTAGCGGTGTTCCGCAAGGATCTGTTTTGGGACCATTGCTGTTTGTCATTTTTATAAATGACCTGGAAGAGGGGTTAGAAGGTTGGGTGAGCAAGTTTGCGGATGATACGAAAGTCTGAGGAGTTGTTGACAGTGAGGAAGGATGTGTCAGGTTACAGCGGGATATAGATAAGCTGCAGAAGTGGGCAGAAAGGTGGCAAATGGAGTTCAATGTAGCTCAGTGTGAGGTGATTCACTTTGGGAAGAATAACAAAAAGATGGGGTACTGGGCTAATGGTCGGATACTTGGTAGTGTGGATGAGCAGAGGGATCTTGGTGTCCATGTACACAGATCTCTGAAAGTTGCCACCCAGGTAAATAGTGCGGTGTGGAAGGCATATGGCGTACTGGCTTTTATTGGTAGAGGAATTGAGTTCCGGAGTCCTGAGGTCATGATGCAGTTGTATAAGACTCTGGTGCGGCCGCATCTGGAATATTGTGTGCAGTTTTGGTCGCCATACTATAGGAAGGATGTGGAGGCACTGGAACGGGTGCAGAGGAGGTTTACCAGGATGTTGCCTGGTATGGAAGGAAGATCGTATGAGGAAAGATTGAGACACTTGGG
Organism: Chiloscyllium plagiosum; assembly: GCF_004010195.1. Classification (NCBI taxonomy): domain Eukaryota; kingdom Metazoa; phylum Chordata; class Chondrichthyes; order Orectolobiformes; family Hemiscylliidae; genus Chiloscyllium; species Chiloscyllium plagiosum. The sequence continues at coordinate 47,640,152 of NC_057732.1, read as the reverse complement.
GCTGTTTTCATTAGAGAAAATAAGGTTTAGGGGTGACTTGATTGAGGTGTACAAGATGATTAGGGGGTTAGATAGGGTTGACAGTGTGAACCGTTTTCCCGCGTATGGAGTCGGGTATTACAAGGGGGCATAGCTTTAAATTAAGGGGGGGTAGATATAGGACTGAAGTTAGGGGTAGGTTCTTCACTCAGCGAGTCGTAAGTTCATGGAATGCCCTGCCAGTAGCAGTGGTGGACTCTCCCTCTTTATGGGCATTTAAGCGGGCATTGGATAGGTATATGGAGGATAGTGGGTTAGTATAGGTTAGGTGGGCTTGGATCGGCGCAACATCGAGGGCCAAAGGGCCTGTACTGCGCTGTATTCTTCTATGTTCTATGTTCTATGCTGCATTAGTAGGGAGCAGGTAATGAGTCTTGTCAGGGCGAAGAATTGAATCTGTTCTATTGTGTCCACTCTGAAACCCATAGTCATTTAGCCAACTGACTCAAGCGGTCCCCATAGAAATTGTGCAGATTGAGTTTGCATTACAAACTTAAGATCATAGCACCAGGTACCCGGGTTCAATTCCGGGCAACCGTCTGTGTGGACTTTGCACATTCTGCCTGTGTATGCGTGGGTTTTCTCTGGTTGCTCCGGTTTCCTCCCCAATCCGAAGATGTGTAGGTTAGGTGAACTGGTCATGCTCAATTGGACATAGTGTTCAGGGATGTGTAGGTTAGGTGCATTAGTCAGGGGTGAAATTAAGAGTAATAGCGTAGGGGAATGGGTCTGGGTGGGTAACTCTTCGAAGGGTTGGTGTGGACTTGTTGGGCTAAATGGCTTGTTGCCACACAGATAATTCTATTATCTGAAATCATTAATTGATAGAGATATAATCTGAAGTTCATGGCCTAAGTTGAGTTTTATCATTGACATGGATGATCGAAACTATCTAGTAACATACTTCCGCATTCTTCAGTGAAGAGCAGGTTGTTTGAATTAAATGAAGGAAATATAAATGCAATGAGATAAGGAAATGAAACCACCGTACGATAACAGAATACTGGACTTCTGAGCCTCAGAATCACCTCGGGTGATGTATGGAACAAATGGACAATTATCTGCAATTTGGAGCAATTAATGAAAATTCAGTTCAGTGATTATATTTTAGGGGCATCAGAAACAGTTCCTTTTAGGATGACATGTATGAAGTGCTTAAAACGGACAGATATAATTGATAATGATCAGTCTGTGGGCAAGAAGCATGTTTCGATGCATTTTATTTTGCTGATCAGATGCGGAGATTTGACTACTCTTTAAGCCACAAGCTTCAATTTGCTTCCTTTCATCAAAACATTGGAATAATTCACACCCTTGCAATCCATCCCTTCTATGGGTTAAACATCTTGTGGCTTCTCCACATGGTTATAGTGTTTACGGGAAGTGGGTAGTTCTGATTCTGGTGTTCCTGTAAACAATTGGGAGAACTTGAAAATGTGATAGCAGTTAACCTTGGTTAGGCCATTTATGATGCATTAATAGGTCAAATTGGGACTGATTTTAGTTTCACTATTCATTGCCAAATCTTTCATCCAGTTGTCTTTTATCTGTCCTTATTTCTGTCTGTCTCTCCGCCAATCTACCAATTCAATTACCTTGATGTGTTCTCTAATATCATATTCTCTAATATCCTAATATTCTCTAACATTCTAAGCTCTGGTAACATGAACACTGAGATGCGGTTCTTACTATTAACAAGTATTAGAAGATTTGTCCTCAAAGCAACTTTATGCATTACAGCTCTATCACAGACATTAGTACAATGTGGGCTCTATCATGTAATCGACTGATTGACTAAATGTCTCTCCTGATGGATGACACAATGCAGTATCAGAGTCAAAAAGTATAGTGCTGGAAAAGCACAGCAGGGCAGACAGCATCTGAGGTGCAGGAGAATCGAGGTTTCGGGCATAAGCAGTTCATCCCATTCCAGATGAAGGGCTTATGCCCGAAACATTTTTGACTCTCATCTCCAGTGTCTGCAGTCCTCACTTTCTCACAGTAAAGTATCAGTTACTCAGGTGGGAGAGTACCTTTATACAAGAATATCTCAATGCTATATGGATATCATTACTTAGCTCTGTTCAATGTGCATGCATGTCCATTCATTGATACGTGTAACTCGTATCCCTCTCTGTGTAATGGGATATCCAGCACCAGGTGGTGGTGGTGGTAATGGTGGCCACTAAAAAGTTCTCCACAACCTGCGACATGATGGAGGTCAGCTGGAAATTTGAGTGAACACTTGCTGGAAAAAGAAGCATGTCATTGGTGGAGAGAGGGCCAATGAAAAGGGAGAAGAGTCAGACAAAGGAATTCCATAGTCCAAAGTACACCACAAGGTCATCCACATGATGCAAATAGTTCTTTGTTTCTCCTGTTTGTAATGGCCAGTCGAATGAAGAATCCCTGCTTCATGAAATTTGGCCTGACTGTATATTCAAACTCATGTTGCACATATATTCATCTATCTACTCCCTTGACACTGGGACAAGGGAAGGTACGAATGCAGCTTTCCAGGTGGAGAAACTTGATCTGAAATCTGTCATTGAAGAGAAGCCAAAAAAGACAGTTTTGGAGAATTAAAACTAACAGACATCGATGCAAATACAAATACTGACAACTGGAAAAAAAGTGCCAAGAATTTTTTTTTGGAATTAAGAAATCAAGGTGACCAAGTAGTCATTGTCTAAGACATTACTAAGGATAAAAGTTGTGCAGGATTTTCTTTTGATTAAACTTCAGATTTAAACACCTGAAGACTGTATATGGATAGGAGAACTAAAGGAGTTATGACTTCCACATTGCTGGCATCCTAAGGAGATTTCTGAGGGAGAGTTATTATTCAAAATGATCTTTCAAAACAGTTCATTTGATATGAAGTTTTCAATGTTTCTGAAAGAACTGATAAAAGACTACAAAGGAATTTTCCCCCAAATTTAACAGTGAATGTTAATTTTAAATTTTAGCTGTTCTATTGCTATTCCATTAACAAAGGATCCTTATTTACGTAGTCAACTTATCTTGTGCTTCAACTAGAAGGTGTCTTCAATTTAAAAGGAAGCCCCTTAAGCAATGTTACTGATTCAATGAGAGTAGTTCTGATTCCTATAATCTCTAGTGATCATGGGCCTAATTGACTCAATTTCTCTTTATAGAATAACCCCTCATTTCAGGAATCATCATACTGAACATTTGGCATATTCCTTTTGAGACAAGTATATCCTTTCCAAGCTGACCTACACTTTACAGAGCACTCTCAGGGTCTTACTAAGGCCTTATCTAAGTACACTAATACTTTTTAACTTTGTACTCCTTTCCACTTGTCGTAAGAAGGCTAAGAGACCATATATAGGGGAATAAAGGCAAAAAGAATCTTGCTAAATCCAGACATTGTGTGCTATATTTTCTCTGTTAATTGGCCACTTCCTGCAGAAATGGAACTGTTAACAAAATAGGTCCCCAATGAACAAATAGCTTCTGATACTGACTTTTTGTTTCAAACTGTATTGCAGTTGTAACAGCAGTGTAACTGTAGTGTAACAGCAGTGTAACAGCAGTATAACTGTAGTGTAACCAGTGTAACTGTGGTGTAACTGTAGTGTAACAGCAGTGTAACTGTAGCATAACAGTCAGTATAACTTTAGTGTAACTGTAGTGTAACAGTCAGTATAACTTTAGTGTAACAGTCAGTATACCTGTAGTGTAACAGTCAGTATGACTGTAGTGTAACAGTCAGTATACCTGTAGTGTAACAGTCAGTATAACTGTAGTGTAACAGTCAGTATACCTCTAGTGTAACAGTCAGTATAACTGTAGTGTAACTGCAGTGGCTGTACTTCAAAGGTACTTCACTAGCCTGTAAGCAATTTCAGATGGTCAATGGTCATCAAAAATACAGTATAAATGTAAATATTTTTAAACTACTAGTTTTCTCTGTTGTTCTTTGCAAAATTGTATTGCAGTCCAGTGTGCATCACATACTTTAATATCTTTCATATTCTGTTCTGAATATTGGCAAATGCAGACTAATCAGCAGTATAATAAAACTTAGAATATCCATCATAGTGGAAGAGGCTTCATCAATGATTTATACAAATTGATGGACAACTAAAAGACTTCAAATTCTGGGTTACAGTTCTTCAAATTGATAGTTCTGGTGTAGCAGTAGAATAAACAAAAGAATAAAGACAATCACAATGGACTGGAAGTTAGAGAAAGAAAACCTGTTATGAATCAACACCTTAAAAATCTTAGGCACAATTAATGAAATTATCCTAACATCTCTCTTGTATTTGTGTTAACATTTATGAGTTACACAACTTGGTTCATTTGTAATTTCTCCAGAATGCATTCTATTTCAAAATCTACTTAATTCATTCAGTAATTTCTTTGTTGTCATGGAGTCATACAGCATGGAAACAGTCCAACTTTGGTCCATCCTTCCATGTCAAGCATAATCCCAAACTAAACTAGTCCCACCTGCCTGCTGCTGGCCCATATTCCTCTGAATCTTTCCTATTCATTAATTTAACAAAGTGTCTTTTAGACATTGTAATTGTGCCTGCAATATTACCCCCTCTGCTGTTCTAAACAATGACTGCTTTTATCTCCTAAAATATCATTGTGAAAAATTCTTGTTTTAATTTCGACCTTCCTCACAAGTTTCTTGCTGAGTTCCCTTTCTGTAATGCTTACTATATTTTGTTATTCTTTATATTAATCTTAGGCTGTTGGATCTTCATTGTTCCTTAAACATTAATGTGCTGCTTCCTTTCGATATTCTTCTGATTAGATCCCCTACAGTGTGGAAACAGGCCCTTCGGCCCAACCAGTCCCATTTCCCTCTGACTAATGCACCTAACACTATGGGCAATTTAGCCTGGCCAATTCACCTAACCTGCACATCTTTAGACTGTGGGAGGGAACCAGAGCACCCGGAGGAAACCCACGCAGACACAGGGAGAATATGCGAGCTCCACACAGACAGTTGCCTGAAGCTGGACTCGAACCTGGGACCCTGGTGCTGTGAGGCAGCAGTGCTAACCACTGAGCCACCATGCTGCCCCCTGTGAGAAAAACAACAAGGAGGACAAATTAACCATGACAGATAATTTGTTATGTTCTTTTCCTTTAGAAGTTTCACAGATCCAGTATCAATCTACATTCTTTTTGAAACACTCTTTCTACTAATTTGTATATTCATCTATGATTCAGCTTTGTCCAGTATGCTATCCTCATCATCTATCTCATTCTATTAAAATTGACTAAACCAAATTCTAAGTAACTGCATTCAGTTTCTCCCCCATACAAACTGGAAGTGAATTTAATCAAGTTGTGATCGCTGTCAGAAATGCCTTGCAATGATTAAGACCAACTTATTACTTATTCCTAAATCTAGTGCAACCTGTCCACTATATAGTTATATCCACTATTCCTTCAGGAAACTGAAGTGTATAGTCACTACTTTTCTGATTTAAACTACTCTGTATTTGCTCATCTGTATAAAAATTAAAGCAGCATTGCATTTAATACAATCCTCTCTGAATCACCTAATTAATACATTCTACCACTTCACCGCTGCTATCAGGAGACCTGTAGACTGCCATTGCAGTTAACTAAGCAGTTGTCTCGAGCCCAAACTCTGGAATTTTCTCCTTGTGAAGTGTTTTGAGACATTTGGTTATCATGAAAGTGCAACAGAATTGATTTTTTTCCCCCTTTTTCTCTACCAAATAGAACACAGCTTGGGTAATAATCCAGGGATGTCCTCTCTTGCATTTAACTTTGATCCACCTTCTGACAGCCCTTCAGAAAGGTCTCCTCCATTTTCTTCCCTTTCCCATCAGCCCTGAAATGAGCCATTGCAAATGGATATCCTCTCTCTGATTGCTATTTCTTTCTCCTCATCGTAAACTATCCCTTACTCTGGCAACATGTAGGCAACATAACCTTAACTGTGAAGGCTGGCGATAAGTTATGCTAGAATCCTCCTAGATATTGACTGAAGCTGTATTTCCATTCTGTTCCCCACTCTCCCACTCCTCCTCCCCACTCCATAGACAGCCATCTGTTCCATGTTTCGCTCTGTACTTTTGCCATCATTCACGCAGTCTTTTGATACTCACCTGTATACCTGTTCGTTGGTCCAGTTTCTGAGGGACCGCCTCTAAATCACTTCAATAAATGTAAGGGCATCCAAAGCTGCTCTGCCTTGTCTTACAGCACGTCTGCTGCCACTATTCCTCCCGTTTACTACTGTGATTAAAAACATTGGCTTCCAATCAAGCAAGGTCTTGATTTTAAAATCCACATCCTTGTTTTCAATGATTCTCCTCCAAACCAACAAACCACCATAGCTGCATAAAATATTGGAGCAGAATGAGGCCATTCAGCCCTTTGAGTCTGCTCTGCCATTTGATCCTGGCTGATATACTCCTCACCCCCATTTTCCTATCTTCTCTCCATATCCCTTCAACCCATTATCAATTAAAAATCTGTCTAACCCCTCCTTAAATGTATTTGCTGTCCCAGCATCCAACGCATTTTGACATAGCAAATTCCACAGATTATGAAGATTGTGTTGCCTCCAATGCATCTGAGCTCTTGTGCAATGCCTTTTTTGATTATTCTTGGAGGCCATACCTTCAGCTTTCTGGACCCGAGCGCTGGAATTGTCTCCTTAAATATCTCAATCTCTCTACCTCACTTTCCTCTTTCATAGAATCCCTACAGTGTGGAAGCAGGCCATTCAGTCCATCAAGTCCACACTGACCTTCTGAAGAGCATCCCACCGTATCTCTGTAATCCTGCATTTCCTATGGCCAATCCACCTAATCTGCACACCATTGGACTATAGAAGGAAACCAGAGCACCTGGAGGAAACTCATACAGACACTGGGAGGATGTGCAAACTCCACACACACAATTGCCCAAGGGTGGAGTTGAACCTGGTTCCCTGGCGCTGTGAGGCAGCAGTGCTAACCACTGAGCAATGGTGTCACCCAAAGTCTTTTTAAGACACAACTTGAAATCCACATCTTTGACTGAGTGCTTTTAGTTAACTGTCCTAATACAGTATTCTCTTTTGCCTTAGTGTCTAGTTTTGTTTTCTAATGCTCCTATTAATTGCCTTGGGATGCTTTTTTGTGTTAAAGGTACTAGATATGTATATGTTGTTAATGTACTCTGCTGACGTACGGTCACAGTGCCCATTTCCTGTGCCTGTGTGTACTTCTGAGGTAGGCCTACACTCTGGAGTAAATTATCCAGGAATTCCCCTCTTCGTTGATGTCTTGGCGTGTCTCTAAATTGCACTCACATTCTATGGCAGATAGTGAGCAGGCAAAAACACTCTCACCATCAGCAAACTCTCACACATTTGTCATCCAATATAGCCAGCACTTACATTTGTACTTTTCATTGTTAGATGGAACTCAAGTGTAGATTTAACTGAATCACTTGAGATCCAGATTATATTTTGTCAATAAGTTTAGCTTGATTTCAGGCTAATTATCCAGAAGAAGTGTCATTCATGCAGGATTGGAAACATTAACTCTGTTTCTCTCTTGCAGATGATGAGAGTCAAAAAGTGTGGTGCTGGAAAAGCGCAGCAGGTCAGGCAGCATCTGAGAAGCAGGAGACTTGACTTTTTAGGCATAAGCCCTTCATCAGCTTATGCCCGAAACATTGATTCTCCTGCTCCTCAGATGCTGTCTGACCCGCTGTACTTTTCCACCACCACACTTTTTAAGTCTCTCCAGCATCTGCAGTCGCGCTTTCTCCTCTTACAGATGCTGCCAGACCTGCTGAACTTTTCAAGCATTTCTCAGTTTGTTTGTAATTGATAATGAATTCATTTTCCTTCTTTTTAAAGTAATAGCGATAGTTTCGCATGATTTTGCCTTCATTTATATTTCATGTACTGTGTTTTGTATACAGCAATTCAGATTCCTTTAACATCATGTTCCTCTTTTTGCTCATTTTAATTGTATCCCTTTTGATTAAATTCCTGATTCTGATTATTTATTTACATATGTAATTATTCGATATTGCCCATGGCTTGAATACTCTATTACACCATTCTCCTGCCCTACCAAATGCCTACTTCATCAAATGCCTGCTATTATTCCAATGGGCAGATTCACCGACTCTCACATTTACTGTGGATGTAGCTCCACCTCAGCCAGGAAAACAGAATGAAGAGGAAAATTCTGCATTTATTTAGCATCTTTCACAATCTCAAGACATCACAGAGACGGTTTATGATGAATGAAACACTTTTCAAATGACTTCTGTAATGTAGGAAACATGACAGTCATGTGTTTGGTCTAACATCTTGTGTGAATGACAGTACGTGTGATCGTATAGCACTCCCCTAGAACCTCATTTCAGTGCCAACCCGGGTTTTGTGCTTATCTCATAGAATGGGGCTTAGAACCCACAATTCCTGTGGACTAAGAACACAAATAGCAACCAGTGAGCCAAAGTGTGGGAGGTTTTTTTTATAACCCAAGCAGCCATCTTGTCACATATTAAAAGCCTGAAATCCATTTTATTTTTCATATTAGTGTCTGCTTGTATGTTCCCAGGCTCAGCGAGATGGCTGACCTTGTAGCTGGAATAGCACCTGATAATGAACTCTTTCCCAGCATGGGAAAGTTCTTCTTTTACAAGAATCTATTGTTATACTAACATTGCTTATCAAATACTAGCCAGCACTGTCCAGAAAGCTACATGACTGCGGCTAGTGACTGAACTGATTGACTACTTACTCAATACGGTCCAATTAACAAGTTTGCTAATTGTTAAATGATTGTAACCTATATAACCAAGCAACCCTCTGCATCTTGTCAGAGTGACTTGTGATCATTGTGGTCGACTTGTCTCTCCCCACGAGCTCATGAAATAAACTGTCAATAAGTGAAGGTTTGTGTGGCGCGAGTCATTTTCTTTCATTCGGATTGATACGAGCGAGTTTTAGGCTGAATAAGTTCATCCCCCAGTCCCCCACACATAGTGAACACTAACTGAAACTGCAAGAACAGATCTAATGTGAAAGTGTCTCACTCCTCAAGATTAATTTGCTCTGATCGGCCAGAACTTCAGTCTAATGTTTATCAGCTGGGAAGCTGGCTGCAACGTGAAGGAGAAATCGTCTATAATCACAGAACCACTGATGTCCATTCACTTGATAGGCAAATGGAATTGATGTTCTGTGTAAGATGGAAGCCCGTGTGCAGAACATACAAAGTTGCAGCTTTTGCAAGTAGCTTACAGCAGAGAGTTGTGGCTCTGTGGTGCTGGCCCCCAAAGATCGAGCGGAACAAGGTCCTGCACATCTTTGACCAGGTCAGAAAGCTCTGTACGAGGCATGAGACATGTCCAATCACTCGTAAAAAAGGCTCACAAGATGGTTATCGACAAGATATCAGCAACAGCGCCACAAAGCATGCTGACAACGCAAAACACTCATTGCCCGTTTTACCAATGCAATAAAGACCTCGTAACTATTATCAATAATTATATGCATGTTAGCTACAACTTGACTCTCCTGATTGAGAATAAAGTCTTTTACTTCCTTTTTAAGAAGTATCTGGCAGTAATATTTAATAAAATTTAAACCCGATAACATCTCACTTTGCTAAGATCAGTTTTCATGAAATAGAACTGATTTTTATCAGTTTTGCTGTATCAGCAAATACTATCAACCACATTTTTTTGTATTTGCATAACTGCATTAAACTTGGTTGTCAGCAGAGATGAAACAAACTCGTGGGTGCAGCCTCCAGAATGATGCTTTTTAAGATGGTCCTTTCTTAATAAACCGACAGTTTCTCATAGGAAACAATGAATTAGAGACTCAGGTCTGTGACATTCGTGTGAGAACCATTGAGATGTCACATGACACACCTTTGTCCACCATTTAAATAGTGGCATTAATGTATTCAGAATTAATACCAGCCGCAAGATTGCAATTGTTTTGCTCTTTTAAATTTCATAACTTAAATTAATAATAATTAATAACTTTAACAGGAAATAGTGGAGGCAGGTACACCTGCAACATTTAAAAGGCATCTGGGTGGGTATGTGAATAGGAAGGATGTAGAGGGATTTAGGCCAAATGCTGGCAAATGAGACGACATTAGAGTCATAGAGATGTACAGCTTGGAAACAGTCCCTTCGGTCCAACTCGTTCATGCTGACCAGATATCCTATATTAATCTAGTTCCATTTGCCAGGACTTGCCCTATATCCCTCTAAACTCTTCCTATTCATATACCCATCCAGATGCCTTTTAAATATTGTAATTGTACCAGTCTCCACCACTTCCTTTGGCACCTCATTTCATGCACACACCACCCTCTGCATGAAAAAGTTTCCTTTAGGTCCCTTTTAAATTTTTCCCCTCTGACCTAAAACCTATGCCCTCTAATTCTGGACTTCCCCACCCCAGGGAAAATACCTTTGTCTATTTACCCTATCTGTGCTCCTCATAACTTTATAATCCTCTATAAAGCCACACCTCAGCCTCCGATGCTCCATGGAAAACAGCCCCTGCCAATTCAGCCTCTCCCTATAGCCCAAGTCTTCCAACCCAGGCAATATCCTTGTAAGTCTTGTCTGAACCCTTTCAAGTTTCACAATATCCTCCCAAAAGGAGGGAGACCAGAATGGCATACAGGCTTGTTTGCATGCTGTACAGCTCTATGATGCTAATTCTTTCCTGCTGCTCACATATCAACTTAAGCATTCTCTTTCTCCATCACTGGTGCACCATGAGAGCAATGTGTATACCTTCTAGGATGCACAGTAGCAATTCACCAAGGTTTCTGTAACAATATTTTTTAAACTCTCAACACCCACCCATCACCACTGCGCAGCATTGAGCAGAAGATTCCTGGGAACATCATCAACATCAAAGTTCCCTGTATGTTGCAGCACATTCCCAGCTTGGGCTTCTATCATTGTTCTATCAAAATCCAGGATCATAATACTGGAGCCTCTACTCTAACAGCACTGCAGGGGGACTTTCACCCCAAGGACAGTTGTAGTTGAAAGAGAAAGCCCCAGTTGATCTACAAAGGTAACTGGGATAATAATAAATGCAATGCTCATATTCTGAGAACGAAACAATAAATGACACTTTCTCCTCTTCATTCCCCCTGCAGATTTATGCCATTTATCTTAAATGGGGTAGCAGTTCAAATAATGGACAAAACAGAGTTCAATCAATTACCTTAAGTATTTGTATGTTAAAAGCAACAGTAATTCTGCAGCAATTTTCACACATTCCACAAAGTGACAAGTTCTTTTTTTCATATCACTCCCTAACTTTATAATATTGATTACGCTGTTTTGTAAGCTGGAGGCTCAAAACTTGCCATTTAACTATTTGCCTGGTAAAAGGTAATGAATTAGATTACATTACATTACAGTGTGGAAACAGGCCCTTCGGCCCAACAAGTCCACACCAACCTGCCGAAGCGCAACCCACCCATACCCCTACATTTACTCCTTACCTAACACTACGGGCAATTTTGCATGGCCAACTCACCTGACCTGCACATCTTTGGACTGTGGGAGGAAACCAGAGCACCCGGAGGAAACCCACGCAGACACAGGGAGAACGTGCAAACTCCACACAGTCAGTCACCTAAGGCGGGAATTGAACCCGGGTCTCTGGCGCTGTGAGGCAGCAGTGCTAACCACTGTGAGGCAGCAGTGCTAACCACTGTGCCACCGTGCCGCCCAATGGGAAAGTAGGAGTAGATTTATTGGTTGATGTAGTGGGAAATAAAAGTACTTTCTTGAGAGGTCAAATGGATCTCTTCATTATTGCAACATCCTATAGGATTACTGGTTACTTTTCACCAGTTATTTTCTGGTAAAAATGTATTACAATAAGATGTCTTTTGCTTCCTCAACACAAAACATAGCACTAATGTCCTTGTGAGCAACTGTGGAAATAAATATGTGGCATTAATCTAGGCTAAGAATACTCACTGTTCTGGAGAGTGCGGGAGAACTTGGAGAGTGGAGTTAATTTGGGGCAGGTTAGCAGAATCATTGCCCAGTTTCCATGTTTTCCATTATTTTCCAATTTTCTGCATTTATCCCTCTCCGGTTTTCCACATTTTCACATCTCTGTGTAGCCCCAAGTACACATTCGCCTGTGTACTTTAAATTTCAACAATACCTCCGCTCTTTAACAAATAGAGGATCTCAGCCTATAGTTTATATTTATATAGCACCTTTAATATAGTAAACGGATCCAAGGTTCACTAGAATATAAACATAGAAACATAGAAAACAGTTGTAAACCATTGGCCCTTCAAGCCTACTCTGTCATTCATTATGATCATAGCTCATCATCACCCAACTCACTGCCTTATTCATGTTTTCTCCACATACTCTTTCATCCCTTTAACCCTCCTTCAAAACATTAAATGTTTTGGCCTTAACCACTTTCTGGGACAGAGACTTCCACAAGCTCCCTACCCTATGAGTGAAGACATTTCTCCGCTCAGTCCTAAATGGCTGACCTTAAACTGTGACCCCTGGTTCTGGACTCCTGGTCATTGAGAACATCCTTCCTGCATTTACACTGCCTATTGGTAGAATACTTTTATTACGCACAGCTTGTGTACTTTTCAGATGCATGATGACATCAAGCCCTGGGAGGAAACGGAAAAGGTAACCAAAAGTTTGGTTGAAGTTGTAAGTTTTAAGGAGCATGTAAAGGAAAGAGAGAGCGGAGGTTGAAATTGGGTATTTCAGACCTCAGGACCTAACAGTCCACAGTGCAACAGGAATGGATGATTATCTCCTGCAACATATGGCAGAAAACAATTATTAAAAGTGTATTTAAAATGTGGTGAAAGACCAACTTTCTCTCCCAACAGTTTACATTGTTAGGTAAAGGAAAGCAATCTGCAAGAAGAAAATTCACTTGCCATAACATGCTTAGTTTGATCTATCATCCCACTTCTGACTATTAGGCTTGTCTGCAGTTTTGACTATTGTGTAGCAGTGGTTGTTCAGTTATGGTTAACTAGAGGAGATCTTGTGGTGCAGTGGATAGCATCCCTGCATCAGAGACAGAAGCTCCAAGTTTGAGTCACAATCCCAGGAACTTGATGGCCAAGGGAGTTGTATTCACAGTCTAGCAATGCAGGTTGAGTACCAAACTGCAAATCTTTCCAGCGGCACCAATGATGGGTGAAAAGAATGGTGCATCCTCCTAGTTATCTATATGATAGAAAAGAACAAAAACAGAAATTGCTGGAAAAACTCAGCAGGTCTGACAGCATCTGAGAGAGCAATCAGAGTTTTGGGTCCAGTGACCCTTCCTCAGAAGTGATAGAAAGGATGTTGGAGCCTCCACCACCACTGGCTCTATGTGACAACATGTGAGCAAAAGTGGAAGTTACAACTCCCTGATTGTACTGCACATCATCAGCACACACATCAAGGTTTGGCAGGGTCCACACACTGAGACATGCAGCAGGTAGCTGTGAAACAACAAGTAGCTGCAGGAATCCTGACTGATTTTACCCTCCAGAGACCAGGAGAGCTCAGATACAAGTGGATGTGTCAGTTATGATTCAGATGGTCATACCCTCACCTCTCCATTAGACGTTGGTACAATTCCTTTTCCAGTTCCTACAGCACAAAGAAGCAATCTGAGTTGACACAGTACAATACTGAGGGAGTGCTGCACTGTTAGATGTGGTTAATATTGGGCAGGATATTAAACAGTTCTGTTCTTTCAGCTGGACATAAAATATCTCTTGGCACTAAGAGGTGCAAAGGAGTTAACCGATGTCTTCTTCCGATCCCCATGTCCTGGTTATTTATCTATCAACAAATATCACATGGTTGTTTGTGGGATCTTACTGCACATTTGCTACATTATAACAGTTATTCTGCATTAACAAAAGCAAAATAAAGTCACCATAGTCCCAGAGGACCATAGGGCTGCTCTCTCATTAGAGACAGATGACTACTGGTGAGTTTAGATTGAGAGTCCCAGGGTGAGTAGGCGGATCTTTGTGGGAGTCTCAGCTGGTAATGGAATTTAACCCATGCTGTTGGCAACCGTCTGCATTGCAAACCCACTGACCAGCCAACTGTACTAACAGTGCTTTGGGATGGCCTGAGATTCTGAAAATTGCTATATAAATGCAAGTTTTTTTTTCTTTTTGTCAACGTATTGCCTGAGGAAAGAGAACTGCAAAGTGGAAACTGAAGTTAATCCGAGAGACCTACCACTAAGTGTACTTAACCAAGGTCTGACTCCAATTTCAGCACATGTTTCTTGGTCAAAATCCTGGAATTACATCCCAAAGGGAATTGTAGATCTACCTACAGTAGGTGGACTGCAGTGGTTCAAGAAGGCAACTCACGACCACCTTCTCAAGAGACAACTAGAGATGGGCAATAAATGTTGGCCCAGCCCATATCCCACAAGTGAATAAAAAATAAAATGCATGACCTGCACTTCACTTAATACGTGCAACATTCTTTCAATGCTGCATATACTATCGGAAGGATATTATTAAGCTGGAGACGGTTCAGGAAAGATTTCCCAGGATGTTACCAGGAATGGAGGGTTTGAGTTAAAAGGAGAGGCTTGATAGGCTGGGACGTCTTTCACTGGAGCACAGGAGGTTGAGGGGGGACCTTATTGAAGTTTAGAAAATTATGAGAGGCTTAGGTAAGGTGAATGGCAGGTGTCTTTTCCCTCGGGTAGAGGAGTTCAAGACTCGGGGTCATGTTTTTAAGGTGAGAGGAGAAAGATTTTAAAAAGATGTGAGGGGCAATTTTTTTTTTACACAGAGAGTGGTTCGTGTGTGGAATGAACTTCCAGAGGAAGTGGTGGATGTGGGTACAGTCACAACGTTTAAAAGATATTTAGATAAGCACATGAATAAGAAATGTTTGGAGGGAAATGGGCCAAGTGCAGGCAGGTGGGACCAGTTTAGTTTGGGAATATGTTCGGCATGGACTGGTTGAACTGAAGGTCTGTTTCCGTGCTGTATGACTTTGTAAAAGCATATGAAAATTTGATTGTGCAGGGGGAGTTTACCTTAATCTCTATGTTCATTAAAACTCTTACAGGGCAAAAGTTCAGCTGAGATTGTCTGCGACTTAGGCAAATCATTTGGAAAGATGGCATGATTCAGAATTCTATGCAAAATTCTTAATTTGGAATTCTTAGAAGCAGGTGTCAGTTTGTGTAGGAAGGTGACTGGGTGAAAACAGGAGGAGAAAAATGAGTCGTTAAATCTCGAAAATATCTTTGTTTGTATTAGTCTGAAAGCTGCAATCAGACCAGTGCCAGTAAAAATAGTGTGTGTATTGCCTCTCAGTATTGGAAGCATTGAGAAAGTATGAACTTACCACCATTTTCATTCATGTTTTTGCAAACAAATGCTCAATATTTTCTTGGAAAAAGAGTGGCGCACTTCGAAAACTCACATTTGGTGTTTTTTTTCCCCGCTCATTACAGTTTTCTTGAAAAACCCTGATTTTCGTGAGTACATAATGGACATGGAATTAAACTTGGTGCAGCGAATGTTAAATCAAAACTTCATTCAATATCTTGAACATTCACTGCCCTCAGCTCTGACATGCAGTGATGGGAGTCTGTACCATCAACAAGACGCAATGTAGCAACTCATCAAGTCTCTAACAGGAGTTTTCATGGCCAGGGCAGGAGATGAATAGGGCTACCACCACAAGCAAACCTTCTTGAAAACAAATCAACATTCCTTCATTGTTGCAGGGTCAAAACCTTGCATTGCCTCCCTAACAGCACTGCAGGAGTACCTACTGCAGGTGGACTGCAGTAGATCAAATAAGTGGTTCACCAACAAATTCTCAGGGGCAATGAGGGATAAGTACTGTATACTGGCCTTGCTGGTGAGCTGACATCCAATGAATGAATAAAAGACGACAGCAATGGCTATGTCTGGATTTGATATTGCATCTCCATGTGAATCTGTCTTTTAATCATAACAGAACTCTATTCATTGCCTATGAACTGAAAACCAAAAACATCTATTGACGAGAAATTAAAACTGTTCCACAGAATAGCCTTTACTGATTTCCTCAAGAATAATCTATGAGAACACATGTTTAAATAATCATCACAAATATTTTATTTAATTAACTGATCTTTTTGGTTATTTTAATAATTCCAGTTTTCACCACTCTAAAACCTATATAAACTTGTCAAACTCCAATATTCTGAGGTATACCACAAAGCAACCATCATCATCATTAAACAACCCTTCAGCATATTAAAGCAGACAGATAGATCTCCAGTTCTGTTGGGTTCAGTAAATTTTCTTTGTAATCCTAAAATACTCTAAAATCATCAGTATTTACTGTATGTTTCTCAACTAAGTTTGGGAAACAAGACTTTTCACTGTATCTCGGTATATGTGACAACAATAACCAATCGGTCAATCAATCAACCAATAAACCAATCGGTCAACATTATAAACCTGCAGGAAGAGACAGACAGTTCTTCACTTTGTTCTATTCATCCACCGATTGAATGATATTCGAGAAAGCATTTGCACATTTTTAACAAGTATGACTTCACCTACATTTTTGCACCTTGTGTGACACTCTTTAGAAGCACACATCAATCTATTAGAGATACATAACCTGAGCAAACAGTCTTGTGTTAAAGGTATTTTCACACAGTTCCCAATGGTTAAAGCAATTATTGATGTAGAGAAAGCTCCCTTCTTTCTAAAACAGGTTCCCCGAGGTCTTGAATCATTAACTGAAGATAGATATGAGTTACCTTGATGCTCAGCAGCTGTCTGCTCTTCTTCTATCACCTCCTCTTAAAAAAAACTTGCCTTTATGTAGCATCTTTCATGGGCTCAGGATGACCCCAGGTGCCTTACAGCCAACGGAGCAGTGTTGAAGTATTATCACTTGTGAAATGTAGGAAATTATTCACCAAGAATTGTACATCATTGTGTGCTTTCCCCTTCACATTGTTCTCAAAATGTACAGACCTGGATGTTTCTCACATTTAGAAAGCTTCAGCTGAAAGATTGACTTTCAATCCCTGCACTTCAATTCCAGTACTTAGCTCCATGTGGCAACCTCAAGGCATCTCAGAAAGATGGATGGTTTCTTCATGAGAACTCCTCAGATTTAGCTTCCAACCAAAGTAATAACTTTTATTGTATTACAGTCTAACTCATCTAATTCACCAATGAAAAAGAATGAAGAAAAATCAGTCTAAGATCAAAGCCTGAACTGGAACCATGCTTTCAAATTTCCCCTCTCTTAATTGTCTCTTTCCCGATGACACCTGCAAAGAAGGTAAAGGAATGGAGGTTGAGGAAATGAATCAATTTGCACAGGATCTCTATTTCTATGTAGATATCTTAGAACACCTACAGTGTGGAAGTAGGCCATTTCCATCCAGATTGACCCTCCAAAGAGCAACACACCCAGACCCAACCCCTATCCGTGTAACCCTGCATTTCCCATGATTAATCCACAAAGCCTGCATATTCCTGCACAGCATGGGCAGTTTAGCATGGCCAATCCATCAAACCTGCACATCTTTGAACTGTGGGAGGAAACTGGAACACCCACAGGATACCTTCATAGACACAAGGAGAATGTGCGCACACCACACAGACAGTAGCCCAAGGCTGGAATCAAGCCCAGGTCTGTGGTACTGTGAGGCAGCAGTGCTAACCAATGAGCCTCTGTGCCACCCAGCAGCTCTGTCTTCTCCTGCAAACAGAGTTTTCTTTTTAGGCACGCCTTAGTGTTTGAAGATGACTTGCTCCCACTCTAGTTCACTAGGTACTGAGATGGTTGACAAAATTATGTGTGCAATCTAAAGTCTCTGCAATCACAGTTGGGGCTTCTCATGAGGATACTGATGGTCCAGGTTCTAACTTTCAATCAGTGAGTGGAACATGCCAGTGCATGACTTTTTTTTGAAACACAGATTGGTTGTTTGCACATTGACTATCACACAGTGTTGGCAGAGTGGAAAATTGGTCCAGTCTCAAGGGGGTTCTACATCACTTGGAGGCCAGATTCTGCTGTGAGACATTAACACAGTATCTACACAATCGTACACCGGTGAGTTGATACCTTGTGACCAGGAACAGAGTCCAATATGCACAACCACAGAAATCTTGAGATGAGATATTAATAGGTGAATAAGTAATGCCTTGGTCTCCAATTCTGTCTTCATTTATATGAGTTAATGCCTCTGGTAGGAGTTGGTTTAGCTCAGTTGGCTGGATCCTTGGTTTGTAGAATAGTGTGATACTAAACAGCATGGGTTTAATTCCCATCACTGCCTTGAGGTTGCCATGAAGGGCTCTCCTTCTCAGCCTGTCTTCCGATGCCTGAGGTCTGGGGACCCTTATGTTAAATCACCACCAGTCACCTCTTTCTAATCAGAGAACAGCCTATGGTCTGATAAGACTATGGTGACACAATGCATGTCTCTGCTAAAAGCATTATGTACTTACATTATGCAGCAGCTTGGAATGTTTCTTGAAAATGTATTTAACCTGGTCAGGGAACAATGCCCATCTGGTCTTGTGACTCTCTCTAGTCT
The DNA here is from genome assembly GCF_004010195.1 of Chiloscyllium plagiosum. Classification (NCBI taxonomy): domain Eukaryota; kingdom Metazoa; phylum Chordata; class Chondrichthyes; order Orectolobiformes; family Hemiscylliidae; genus Chiloscyllium; species Chiloscyllium plagiosum. The sequence goes on along the minus strand of NC_057732.1, from coordinate 47,621,491 downwards.
ATTTTCAAGAAGGAGGTAAACTTAGATCTTAGGGCTAAAGAGATCAAAGAGTATGGGGCTAAGGTGGAACCAGAGTACTGCTTTGGATGCAATACTGAGAAATTGCTGGGATGTCTCAGCAGATCTGGCAACATCTGTGAAGAGAAAGCAGAATTAATGTTTCCAGTTCTGAAGAAGGGTCACTGGGACCCGATATATAAATCTGCTTTCTCTCTACAGATGCTACTAGACCTATTGACTTTCTCCAGCAATTTCTGTTTTTTAGTTCGGGCATTTTTTTTGTTCTTTGTCTTTTTTAACCGAGTTGGATGATCAGCCATGATGATATTGAACAGCAGAGTCGGGCTTTAAGGAGCGGATGGCCTATTGCTCTGTTTCTATGTTTCTAAGGAGGAGAAAGTGAGTCTGCAGATGCTGTGTCTGTGCGGCGATTCCGGAGGCGGTTGTTTGGGCCGCGATCATGAAGGTTGCGAGGTCGGTGGGGGCGGAAGTGTGTCTGTGCGGCGATTCCGGAGGCGGTTGTTTGGGCCGCGATCATGAAGGTTGCGAGGTGTCTGTGCGGCGATTCCGGAGGCGGTTGTTTGGGCCGCGATCATGAAGGTTGCGAGGTGTCTGTCTGAAGAAGGGCCTGTGCCCGAAACGTCGAATCTCCTGTTCCCTGGATGCTGCCTGACCTGCTGTGCTGTTCCAGCAATAAAGTTTCAACTTCTATGTTTCTAAACCTGCTGAGAATAAATGCTTGTTCCATTCTGTGCCGATGGGGTGGACGGGAATGTCGATAGAAGAAACAATTGTCACTTGGAGTGAGTGAGCTAGTGAGAATTTCAAGAGGAAACAAACCAATCATGATTCTATTTTGTTGTCCCCTGCTCGGGTTGGGGAGATGTGGATTTAATACATTTTATCTGAAAGATAGTGCTGTCTAAAGTGCAGGATTGCCTCAGTCCTGCATTGCCACAATAGCAGAGCTAATGTGTTCAAGTCCCCTGATGCTGGTTTGAATCCACAATGGTGCAAGACTGTAAGCCAAGGCTGATGCTCACAAGGTACTCAGATGGGCTTTTGAATGGCAGCCTCTGATTGGCTCCCTGGATCATCTGCCAATCACCTTCGGTCTCTGGGCTCAATCTGAGAGTCTGTGGGAGCTCATGGCGTGTGGGTAAACTGTCTCATCTTCCCCACCTCTCCTGCCACATTGACTCAGTCTTCCTATCCCCACCACAATAAACTTCCCACAAAAACAGAAATTGCTGGAAAAACTCAGCAGGATTGGCAGCATCCGTGGAGAGAAATCAGTGACCCTTTTTCAAAACAATGACAGCTTGGAAAAGGTTGATAAGTTGGAACTGTTCTCCGTGGAGAAAAGAAGGCTAAAAGCAGACTGACAGAGGTTTTCAAAATCATGAGCGGGCTCATGAGTAGATGAGGACAAACTGTTCCCGCTCGTAAAAGGAATAAGAACAAAAGGGGGAGGAAGGAGAGTGGATGGTAGGTGGAGAGAGAGCCCAAAGAGAGAGAAAAACAGATGGACAACAAAGGAGTGGTTATAGGTCAATGTGGGGGGATGAATACAGGTATCCCCTGCTTTTCAAAAGTTTGCTTTACGCCACTTTGTTTTTACAAAAGACCCACAATCATTCCTGTTTTTCATAACCAAAACAAATCCGAAGCGGAATTTCGCGTTTACGAAAATAAATCAATGGTAATTGCTTCTTCACTTTACGCCATTTCGGCTTACAAAAGGTTTCATACGAAACACTACTTTCAGATAGCGAGGGAAACCTGCAGGTGGTGATGGACTGTATTAGTAGGTCACATAGGGCTATGTGTGGTGGAAAGACCTGGTACATTGGGGTCGGGGTAAGATGACGGTCTCTCAACACCTAAAATTGTTGACCTCGATATTAAGTCCAGAAAACGGCAGGGTTTCCAGATGGAAAATGAGGTGCTGTTCTTCCAGCTTGCTCTGAGCTTCGCTGGAGCACTGCAGCAAGCCTGAGACAGAGATGTTGGTCAGAGGAACAGGGTGGTTTGTTGAAATGTTAGGCAACTGGAAGCTCAGAGAGAAAGCGAGGGCTGCAGATGCTGGAGATCAGAGCTGAAAATGTGTTGCTGGAAAAGCGCAGCAGGTCAGGCAGCATCTGGAAAAGCGCAGCAGCTGCCTGACCTGCTGCGCTTTTCCAGCAACACATTTTCAACTGGAAGCTCAGGGTCTTTTCTGCAGACAGAAAGCACACCCCATTACCAAACCTACTTCCCTAGCTATTAAGTAACATGCTGTAGAAACAGTACAGAATGCAATCCAGATCCTACACAATCCACCCCCGTAACACAGAAAAAATATGGTGCCGTGTCCCCCAGTAACATACTGAGAAAATACATTGCTCACATTGTCACACCAGGATGTCAGAGCGTTAGTGGTGGGTGAGGAGAGAGACATTCACGATGGTTTCTCCTCTGATCACCAGTGACCTCTGCTGGAAAATATGTGTATCAGTGGATAGGCACGATGATCGAGATTTAACATTGCTGCAAATGTGCTCAGCTGACTCTACCATCAGATAACCAGGCAGCACTGAGCATGGAAAGTCAAGCTGTGAAGCAAGTTACCCCTCAACACTTGAATAGTGTCAATTCAAGTGAGAGATGAGGGGGCTGACACTTCCCCTGGACCTGTGAAACTAGCCAGAGACCTTCAGGAGAAGTGAGGAGGAATAAGCTAAGTGATATGTGTATGCACATTTCTTGTAATGATATAAACTCCACTATTAATGTGACTGCTGCAAACACCTTGCTTTCTATTACTGGGGCAGATGCAATGATGGGGGGAATGGTGATGCAAAGCAAAAAGAGACTATTAATCTGAAAAGCTGCTGGTCATTGCAGAGAGAGTAAAGCATGGATTTAAACAGCTGCCAGTACTGGGAAACCATGAGCCTGGGCAGCAGGCTTCTAGTGTCTCTGTGTTAAAGCATGATGGTAGTTTGATGGATGAAATATCTCCACAAGCTTTATTGAAAAAAATAACACTTGCCACAGAACATTTATTAAGGCGGAAGCTAAGTATTGTTTTTAATTAAAGTTCCATTTCACTTTACAGGATGCAATTTTCCAAACTTGGTCAAGAAGGAAATCAGTGAAAACCAACTCAATATGGCACTCAGATTAACTCATTCACTGTGGTCAGCTGAAAAAAAATAATTTTGTACATTCCTTCATTATAAAACAGCTGGTGGCTCAGTGATTAGCACTGCTGCCTCACAGCGCCAGGAACCCGGGTTCGATTCCAATCTCGGGTGACTGTCTGTGTGGAGCTTGCACATTCCCCCCATGTCTGCTGGGGTTCCCTTCGGGTGCTCCACTTTCCTTTCACAGTCCAAAGATGTGCAGGTTAGGGTGAATTGGCCATGCTAAATCGCCCATAGTGTTCAGGGATGCGTAGGTTAGCTACGTTAGTCAGGGGTAAATGTAGAGTAATAAGGTAGGGGAATGGATTTGGGTGGGATCCTTTTCAGAGGGTCAGTGTGGACCTGTTGGGCCGAAGGGCCAGTTTCCACACTGTAGGGATTCTATATAAAAATGCAGACAAAATGTCACCTTAATTTGAATGGAAAGTGTGCAACTGATCTGCTTGAATGTAGATCTTCACTCGCTACAAATATCACCTTGCTCGGTGTCGGAAACTGCACTGGGAAAATCTTCTCTGTACAATGTAACAATTGAGAACCACAGCCTTTTCAAGCTGCATTGAGACACACAGGGTGAGAAATGTTAATGTAAGCCCACAGATTAACAGAATGTCACACCTTGAACAAAATTCAGTACATAATAGCTGAAGATGAATTGCAACAACTTGTTTCTGTGATATAGTGCATTAAAATAAATTTGTGAATCTGAACAAAGATTATACAATGTGATAGCAACTGACAAGCATCTGCTGATATTCTGAACTTTGGTGCATTTTTTGCACAGTACCCCATTCCATATTCATTCATATCAGTTAAGCATGATTTTGTCTATTTTAAATACCCAGATATTTAATATGATCTTTCTTCTGACCTTTTGTTGTACAATTATATTTTTTACAACAAAATTTGTAAACACAGAACAAAATCGATTTCTCTTTCGGAACATCAAGATTGAGATGGAGATTCTGAAGAGGTTTGGAAGCTGCACAAGATTTCCAGAGCTTCTGATAGGCTTTGTGCCAACTGTATTGCTTCTGCATTCATCATACCCTATGGTCGTGTCGCTGTATTCTGGTACTCAGTCATATAGACTTACAAGATACCTATTTGGATTTCCACTCTATTCTGAGTTGGCAGAAATTGGGGTCTTAGTTCCAGTGTTGCTTTCGCAAAGGACAGAAAAAATAATAACTCTCACCTTGTAAAATATCCTTACCTGAAATTGCATATGATTTTTAAAATTCATTCATGAGATTTGGGCATTGTTGGACAAGGTGCGTTTTGTTGCCTATTTCTAATTGCTCTTGAACTGAGAGGCTTGCTAGATCTTTATCTGAGGGCAGTTAAGAATCAATCACATTACTGGTGTCACGTGTAGACTAAAAGAGGATGACACATCTAATTCCTTAAATAAAATTAGTGAACCAGACTGGTTTTTACGGCAATTAATGAAAGCAGTAATTGTCACATCCACAACAAACTTAGTGACAATAAGTGAGCTATGATTTTTTTTTCATTTATTCATTTTGGTGGGATGTGGGTGTCACTGGCTGGGCCCAGCATTTACTGCCCGTCCCTAGTTGCCCTTGAGAAGGTGGGGGTGAGCTGCCTTCTTAAACCGGTGCAGTCCACCTGCTGTGGGTTGACCTACAATGCCATTAGGAAGCGAATTCCAGTGGCATTGTAGGTCAAGCTACAGCAGGTGGACTACAACGGTTCAAGAAGTCATCTCACCCCGAACCTTGTCTAGGGCAATTAGGGCCGGGCAGTAAATGCTGGCCCAGCCAGCGACCCCCACATCCCACAAAAATGAAGTATTGTGGCACAGAAGGTGACGGTTCATCCCATCGTTTTTGCAATGGCTCATTAAATGAACAACATTACCCAGTATCACACTCCTACTTTTACTCAATACAGTTGCACATTATTTTATCCAAATAATAACCCAGTGCACTCTTGAATGCCTCAATTAAACCTGCCTCCAGTACACCTCCAGGTGCACTCCATGCTCTAACTACTCGCTGAATGAAAATGGTTATCATTGATTCTAGCTTCTTTTGCAGATCACTTTAAATCTATACCGTGTTCCTTTTCTGAGCAGGAGCAGTTTGTCCCCATATATTCTATCCAGCCCACTCATGATTTTGAAAATCTCTATCAGATCTCCTTTTAGCCTCCTTCTCGCCATGGAAAACAGTCCCAAGTTATCAATGTGAGGTTTCTCACACCTAAGCCGTTCTTGGAAACCAATATCCTTCTGATGACATCCTTTTCTGTGCCAATAGCCCGTCAGGTGAAAGTGTTAGAGAAAAGTGGGCATTAGGCCTGAAAATGTATCATTCCCTGTGTTTGTCTCTCCGGAACAGGAATAACGAAAACTGGCAAATGAAGAATAATTCTGGGTTCAAACAATTAGGATAGATGCTTGCATTTGTGCTTAGTAGCAGCAGCAGCAGCAGCCAGAGTGACAATGCACAGGCGTAATGCAATGTCTTCAAATCTAGCTTCCACAGATAAAAACAGAAAGTGCTGGAAAGATTCAACAGTTCAGGCAAGATCTGTGGCAAACAAAAAAGAGTTAACATTACAGGTCAATGGAACATTCTGGTGACAGGTCATTGAACTGAAACATTGGGTTGAGTTTTGACTTGAAAGAACAAGTGGATTTGGAACCCAATGGAGGATTGGAAATGGTGAAATTGACAGGTCATGAGGATGCCTATTCCAACCTACCCACTATGTGCAACCCAGAATCATAGAATCACACAGTACACAAGACATCCTTCAGCCCATGGAGTCTGTGTTGTTAAAGGAGAGGCAGGTTGTCAGAAACACAAATAGAAATTGCTGGAGAACTCAGCCGGTCTAGCAGCATCAGTGCTACTTGTGTTTCAGGTTGCTAGTTTCATTGTGTCAACAGCTCATCAACAGCAATGTTGACTTGAGCTTTGGTATTTATGTAGAGTGCATGGCTTTGCCTGGAAGCCACCATTGAACACAAAGGGAGAACACAGTGGAAGTTGAAAGCATTGAGAAATAACAGGCAAAAATCTTTTGAATTCCATAGGTCTCAGAGCTGCTTCCAAATTAAGAGAGAAAAAAAGGATTTGCTCATGGTATTTGGCCTGAGAGGTTACACTGCTTTCCAGATTATTGTCCTTGCTTGTGGAACACAAACATATGCATGTCTTTCTGAAACTTGCTTTTTCCTTCCAACCTCAGAAACAAGGGGCAAACCTTGTGGCATCAGAGTGATGGAGACTGGATGCTCAGATTCCAAAGATGCTCCAGAGTGACATCTCCTGCATTTTGGAGTCTTTTTCTTCGATTCATTCACAGGCTGAGGGCGTCGCTGGCTAGGTCAGCATTTATTGCCATTCCTAATTGCCCAGAGGGCAGTTAAAAGTCAACCACATTGCTGGAGGTCTGGAGTCACATGTAGACCAGACCAGGAAAGGATGGCAGTTTCCTTCCCTGAAGAACATTAGTGAATCAGATGGGTTTGAAGGCTCTGCCAAAGATTGTTGTACCTGCACTTGTGCCGGTTAAATCTAACCAGTGCAGCATGTTTTGATTTCATATTAGGTTTGTGTTACTTCTTAATTCTTTGCAATATTTAATAATTAGATTGTAACCATTCTGCAACAGGTCAATCACAACATATGGCAGATATGGGTACTGCAGATGCTGGAGATCAGAGTCAAGATTAGAGTGGTGCTGGAAAAGCACAGCAGGTCAGGCAGCAGGAAAATCGATGTTCGGGCAAAAGCCCCTCACAAATGCCTTCTTGCATTTGTTTTCAAAGTTAGTCAATAATGTACAAGATAAAAAAAAGATAGAAATTAACCTGTAATTACACAGCATTCTGAAACATCTCAAAGCATTTTACAAAACATTGCAAAGCTTTTTACAAAACATCGCAAAGCATTTTACGTATATTTCCAACTAAGCCAGAACACTGAGCATTTTACTGCCAGCACAATTCTTTTAGAATCTCTCTTTCATGGTTGGGACTCCCATGCTGATCATGCTGAGATGGCAGGAATGGTGAACAATCTCAGGATACGTGGCTCACCTTGCTACAGTCGTGACCACAATTCCAACGCACCATGTTGGTTGGAAAGCACTTTGGATTGTTGCAATTTTGAGTACGGCACCATACAAATGCAAGTCTTTCAATTTTCTTTTCAGTGGTGACATTCTCAATCAGAGGTTGCAATGTAAGAAGCATTTCCTGCCAGGTGTTCTGCTAACATTGGAATTACGCAGACATGTAAAGCTTTCATAGCGCAAAGTTCTCCGCCAATGGTTATCCTATTCTTAACATTAGCCTCCTTTGCACCCACCTTCATCTAGCCTCATTTCCTTCCATTTTTTTAACTCGCTCATGTGTTTATCTTGTTACCAATGAAAGGAACGCTGTCATTACTCGGTGACTGGGTGGTTGAGCACTTTGCTGCTTTGTTACAATTTGGAATCGGAGTAGAGAGAAACCATTAGCTCCTGGTCACGCATGTGGTTTTGAGAGCTGCCCAAGCAGCTGCTCGATTGAATGTGGCACTTGTGTTAAACTGACACCGTTAGACACACACACACAAACTCTCGTCCCCTCCTCCCAAACACAAAGGGGCACTGCCTTGGAAATACCAAAGATGGAAGCTTACTACTTGTGTCTGTTCTGCAGGAGGTGCTTGTCCACAACTGGGTTTCCTTCTGGAGGGTATGGGAAGCTGAATGACCACTGGTTCCAGCTGTAGGCCAAACCAGCATGAGAGCTTGGATGCCTGAAAAAACATTCCTATTGCTGGTGGTTAAGGAAATAATTTCAAGCACTGTCAACAAATGAAAATAAAAGTAATGTAATATGTCTGGTTGGCTAATATGAGGGAAGGTCATTCCTCATTTTTATTCCTGATCATTGTTGCTAAACTAAGACAACAAACTGCTTAACTCTCAATGTAATAAGTAATCAGGATCATCCTGGCTTGATCTGTAGAATTTTGAATGCAAAACATGGCCAGTTACCAATATTAGCAATTAATGAGTATGTGGATGTCTTGTGCTGACAGAGGGCTATCTTACACTAATGTTAATCAGTCATGGTCTGTCTAACACGGTGCTTTGATGAGAGTAATAAGATCAATGCTTCTTATAACAGGATTGTCATAAAGCATTGAAATGCATTGGAAATGATGTGGTCTGCTTGAAAAGTAAGAGGGGATCTTAGCTAACTTGCAGATCTTAACCTTCCAAGTTGGTGCTACACAGTTTAACCACAAGTCAGACATACCTCGAGCATTTATTTTACCACAAAGCATTTTTATCATTAAACACATCATGCACGCTACCATACATCTACGACCCTAACTTCCTCCTGAAGGCTGAATTCCAGCAGGGTAGCTCCTTCAAGTTGTTAACCCTTTGGGCTCTAGTAGGACAGCTGACTGCTTGAAAACATTGCTGAAAAAGTCAGAAATATCTTCTTCTTGGTTGGTCATTGTTGCCAGCCACAATGTTTTGCCCACTTGACTGGCACTACACCCACAAGCATCCACTCCCTCCACCATTGCTGCTTAGTAACAGCAGTGTGTGCCATCTACAAGATTCATTGCGTAAATTCACCAAAGATCCTCAGGCAGCACCTTCCAAACCAACAACCACTTCCATCTGGAAGGACAAGGCCAGCTGATACATGGGAACACCAACACCTTCAAGTTCCCCTTCAAGTCTCTCACCTTCCTGACTTGGAAATATATCACCATGGCAAAATCCTGGAATTCCCTCCCTAATGGTATTCCCTCCCTAATTGTAGGTCAACCTACAGCAGGTGGTCTACAGCGGCTCAAGAAGGCAGCTCACCACCACCTTCTCAAGGGGGCAACTAGGGGCGGGCAATTAATGCTGGCCCAGCCAGCAACACCCACATCTCACAAATGAATTAAAAAAATTGACTCCCTCTTTCCCTGCAGAGCAGGATATCCATGCAGTGTCCTGACATTTGATGAGAGAACGTTCTCAATGAAAGCGATACACTGAGAAACCAGACCCAGCTGAGATCCTGGATAATCTTGGTGCTCAATCTCCAGGTTGCAGAGACTGTGCTTTGGATGATGGCTTTCGAAAACAACTTCCATCCATGTCTAGCTTCTTCCTTTGGGAGGCTCTCATTCTCCTCGTGTCCTTAAGAGAGCTTACCTCACTGCTGCGTCTCAGTCTTCTCAGGGTTCCTCTCTGTTCCTATTATTGGCTGCAGTCTGGAAAATCTACATGTGGCTGAATGTGCCTGAAAACTGCAGTGATCCCTTTGAACAGAAATCATCCCTCTGACAAAATGCTTCAAGCATCACTTTAATTTCTCTAATTGAGCATTGAATCATAGAAATCCACAGCACAGAAAAAGGATCTTCAACCCATTATGTCTGTGCTGTCTCAAGCAACTAGCTAACTAATCTAAACTGATTTTTGAGCACTTGTCCCGTAGCCTTGTATGCGTTGACAGAACAAGTGTACATCCTTGAAAGTAGAGTAACAGGTAGTTAGGATAGTGAAGAAAGCATTTGGTATGATTGCCTTTATTGGTCAGTGCATTGAGTACAGAAATTGGGAGTCATGTTACGGTTACAGGACATTGGTTAGGCTGTTTTTAGAATACTGCATTCAATTCTGGTGTCCATCCTAAAGGAAGGATATTGTTAAACTTGAAAGGGTTTAGAAAAGATTGACAAGGATTTTGCCAGGGTTGGAGTGCTTGAGCTATAGGGAGAGGCTGAATAGACTGGAACATTTTCCCTGGAGAGTCAGAGTTGGAGGGGTGAACTATTAGAGGTTTATAACATCATGAGAGACATGCATAGGATAAATAGACAAGGTATTTTCCTGGGGTGGAGGGATTCCAGAACTAGAAGGCATAAGTTTAGGATGAGATCGGCAAGAAATTAAAAGGGACCTAAGGGGCAACGTTTTCACACAGAAAATGGTGTGTATATGGAATGATCTGCCAGAGGAAGTGGTGGAGGCTGGTACAACTGCAACATTTAAAAGGCAACTGGATGGGTATATGAATAGGAAGGGCTTTGGAGGGATATGGACCAAATGCTGGCAAATGGAACTAGATTAGGTTAGGATATCTGGTTGGCATGGACAAGATGGATTAGAGGGTCTGTTTCCTCATATCTCCTCTCAATCTTCTTCCTCATACCTTTAGAAATATGCCCCATCCTAGTCAATGATCTCCCCATCAAGGAGAAAAGTTTCTTCCATTCTACGCTACCTATGCCCCTTATAATTTTATGCATCTTAATCATGTCCCCTCTCACTCTCCTTTGCTCAAAGGAAAATGACTCCAGTCTGTCCAATCTGTCTTCATAATTGAAACTCTCCAGTCAGAGAACCCAAGAAACCATAAAAACCCTCTTCATTGGCTTGTTCTGGTACAGAATACAGTCAGCTTTTCTGTAACGCGATGGTTGCGTTCTTGTGCAACCCCGGGTTGTAGAAAACTTGCAGGTCAGAAACAGCAGTTAAAGTGTTGGTGATGTAATCGCGTTACGGCCAACACACATTCTAAAAGTTCACGTTCCAGAAAGAGTGTCTCCAATTCATCAATCACGTTACAGCGAATTTGCGTTGATGAGACGCGCGCTATAACAGAATGGCCTGTGATACAGGACTGTCTAATTGGAGGTCACAACCTGAAATGATTCCCTCCCCCACCACCTCCAGGCACTATCGCAGAGAGAAAAAAACACAGTAAAAGGAAAGCAGCGATACCTCAAACATATAGGATTTCACTGCAGGACTGGTCTGAGATGTACAAAGCTTGTCAGTCCAATTTGTGCCATTTGCAAATTTTACTTGTTTTTCATTCTGAGGTGCTGTTGATACACTGTTTGTTAACTTTATTTGTCTCTACACAGATGCTACCAGTAATTTCTCTTTATATTACAATTTCCAGCATTGTAGTGTTCTGCTGGAAGTGTGAATGCTGAAACAAAAACAGAAATGGCTGGAGAAACTTTGCAAGTCTGGCAGCGTCTGTGGCGTGAAAGCAGAGTTAAACTGCGAATCCAGTTCTGAAGAAGGATCACAAGACTTGAAGTGCTGAATGCCTTCTCTCCACTGATGTTGCTGAGTTTCTCCAGCAATTTCTGTTTCTATTGCAGTATGTTAGATTTCTGAATGATTTAGTGGTTGTCTTTTATTTTGATGTAAGCAATATATTGTCATTCCTGAATTCTCAGTTCATCTCACATATCAGAGTTCTGAAATTCTTATTTTCTCATGTCTAATACACATATTTTGTATTGTCACATGTACTCACATGAGTACAGTGAGAAATTTACAAATCGCCACTTATGCCAGCAACTTAAGTACACAGGTACCTAGGTACAGATTCATAAGTATAAATTCTTAGGGCAAAAAATTAAGAAAAATAAAGAAACAAAAGGTCCAGCAATAAATTAGAAAAATAGAGAAATAAGAGTTCAGAATAACAGTCCTTTCAATCGTTGGGCTTCACCTCAGGGCCTGGAGTTCGAGTCCAAGCTGAGGTCAGGAGTTCAAGTCCATGTTGAGGCCAGGAGTTCGAGTCCACACTGAAGCCGGGAGTTCGAGTCCACACTGAGGCTGGGAGTCTGCTCTGGAGTTCACCCCAACATGGCCAGTGTCACACAAGGATGGGAGGTAAAAAGAAAAAGAAAAGAACAATGTGAGAAGAGAGAAAAGAAAAGAAACTGATGGAGTGGACGAGCTCTGGCTCAGAATTCTACTCTGCTGCCATCTTAGGCATGTTTTCAGATTGATATCCATCCCAGTGCCATGCTTTTTGCACATTGTGTGCTGCGGAGATACCAGAATTTTTATTTCTCACTTTTCATTTGCAGGATAGTTTTAAGAGGCAATTCCTTCAGATGCTGGCAGTTTTAGAAACCTACTCCAATTGCTCACCATTCTGGGCACTTTGTGGTCTTGATACAACACTGACCTTTAAATGAACAGACTGCACACTATCATGGAAAGTCAACTCGTTGCTTGTCATGTCTCCAGCTTGGAGGAACAGCCTTACTGTGAGTATATTATCAATCCCTCAGTGAGAATCTAAATGCACACCTAAATATCATATTTGATCGAGTATTTTCTGGCTATGAAGGGACTGCAACAAATATTTAACAGACTGATTCCTGTAATGGTGGAGATCAGAATCAAGAGTGTGGTGCTGGAAAAGCACAGCATCTGCAGTCCTCACTTTCTCCTAGTTGATTTCAACCCTACTGTGAAGCCTCTTTCAAGAATGATTACCTTGAAGAAGTTCTCCTTCATTCCTAATGAAGGACTTATGCCTGAAATGTCGATTCTCCTGCTCCTCAGATGCTGCCTGACCTGCTGTGGTTTTCCAGCGCCACACTCTCAACTCTGATTCCTGTGATGTGTTACGAAGGTGTGGAAGTGTACTGTACCTTTAAGAGAGTGAAGGACTTGGCAAGCACACGAGTGCTGGAGACTTTATAATGTAATATTTGGTTCAGATCAAATAGCACTGGCTGAGTTGCTAAGAAACAAAAACAAATTTGAATTTGGCCAATCAGTTTAAATTATACCCTGAAATACCAAATTCCAATCAAATTTGAATTGATTATATTGACAATCTTAAAAGCCAATGACACAATCCGATGCTTTAGGGGTATAAGACTGGGGAAACTTGAACAGTTGAGAGGAGAACTGCCAAGCTACCAGCATGTAAAGACTGCCTGAAAAATAACTCTCTAAAAGGTACCTTTATCGATCAGTAACCTGTGAAGCAGAATCCTCAAGAAGAAGAAAAGAAGACAGGAATACAGAGAAGAACCGAAAGCTGCCCAGTTTTGAGATAAGAAGTTTAGTTTTGTAAATCTCAATCGGACGGTGGTGGTTATTGGACTTATATTGTAGAAGGGGAAGCTGAAAGATAGGTTAGAGGAAGAAGTTGTAAATAGTTGTTAGTTACTTATTCTCTGTTATACTTTAAGAAATAAAGTTGTTAATTTTTATTTTAAATAGTTCTTGGCCTCTTGAATATTCACAACTTACTGCGGGGTATAAATCTTTTCTGTGTTGCTGGTTTAAATTAAGCAGGAGATCAAAGTTTGTGAGAAGATATGTAGCTCGGGTGCTCGTTGCTGTGGTTCTGTTCGCCGAGCTGGAAGTTTTTGTTGCAAACGTTTCGTCCCCTGTCTAGGTGACATCCTCAGTGCTTGGGA
>NC_057732.1:47602979-47607760 GCF_004010195.1 Chiloscyllium plagiosum | reverse complement strand
TCCCCTGTCTAGGTGACATCCTCAATGCTTGGGAGCCTCCTGTGAAGCGCTTCTGTGGTGTTTCCACAGGGAACAGCCAGGGAATTCCTAGAAGCTTGGCACTCATCCACGAACTCCATCAACAAACACATAGACCTGGACCCAATATACCGGCCACTACAGCGGACAGCTGAAACTGACAACCGGAAGCGGCAAGGACAGGCCACTATAAATGCCAGAGGAAACACCACAGAAGTGCTTTACAGGAGGCTCCCAAGTACTGAGGATGTCACTTAGACAGGGGACGAAATGTTTGCAACAAAAACTTCCAGCTCGGCGAACAGAACCACAGCATTAAGCAGGAGAGTTTACCCTATGTCGTAACAGGTGGCAGTACTGATATATGAGGGGAGATAGGATCTGTCAGGACTATATTCATTGCAGCTTAGAAGAATGAGGGCGGGGTGCCCTCATAGAAACCAATAAAATTCTAACAGGAACTAAACAGAGTAAACACAGGAAGGATATTTCTGATGCTTGGGGAACCAGAGTAGGGGCCCCAGTGTAAGGATCTGACATAGGCCATTTAGGACTGAGATGAGGAGAAACTCTTCACCCAGAGAATGGTGAGCCTATGGAATTCTCTGCCACAGAACACAATTGAGGCCAAAATATTGAATGATTTCAAGACCGAGTCAGAGATGTTTCTTAGGGCTAAAGGATATGGGGAGAAAGAAGGAACAGGGGACTGAAATCGATGATCAGCCATAATCATACTGAATATCGGAGAAAACTCAAAGGACCAAATGGCCTGTCCCTACTCCTATGTTTCCACGTGGTCCTGCATAATCACTTGCATTGTCTAGAATTGTGCTGAAAATCTCTTCATCGTTACTGGCACCATAATCTGACCAAATCCATTGGGCTGCTGTCTCATTAGAGAGACGACTGATAGTGATTTAACCTGAAGGTCACTATTCCTCAGGTGAGGGGAGAGGTTGCATTGGACAGTCCTGCATGGCATCCTTAGCTAGTGTGGGGATTGAACCCACACTATAGGCATCACACTACTTTACAAACCAACTGTCCAGCCAACTGAGCTAAACCAACCCCAACATACAGCAACAAAAGATAGCACTTGGCCTGGCCAACAATGCTCAAATCTCATAACACAATTAACCAAACTTCAACTTAAGGGAAAAATGAATAGTAATAACTGTTGTTTACTAGAAAATTAGTATTACAAGAAGGTATGTGTAACTGTAAAGTACACACATCCTATTTCAAATCTACCCTCTCAATCTACAAGCAAAAACCTTTGCTAAACTTCTTCAAAGGGTTCACCTGCCCTAACCACTTAAACACGTTCAACCACAACAAGAAAAATCAGTTAGACATTGGCAACAAATTTGTTAAAGATGGTGCAGACGTAATGGAGAAAGTAGATTTTACTTGATTTTGGTATTTAACAAAATTGAACACTGAACCTTGGAATCCTCAGTCACTCAAGCCATAGGGACAAATAATAAAGATAAATCTTCACTGAGTATGCTATCTCATTTTAGATTAGGTTAATGGCTTCACATATTGTCCTCACCTCTGACAGCAGCAATAAAACTACCCTCAGAGTATTTGGATGGTATTATGATCCATACATTGATGGTTGTCTCTGGAAGGCTGGCAATTAAAATGTTTTTCAACAGTTCAATTTGGATGAAGTGTGCAGTGCAATCTTGTCCATAACTTAGAATGTGAATTATCTACTAGCTTACAGAGTAATCACTGTAAGTATAATTAGGTATAATTGGAGGTACTATTCTGAGGCTTGTTCATTATTGTATATCATCACAGAATGCCTACCACCTGTCGAGTGAGAATTTAAGGCCATTCATGTCTATGTTTGCAGACTCTCTTTGACTCTTGGACTATTGGGATGATGACTTAACCTCCTTAACTTTCTTGTATGCAACATTTGCCACTTTGCTTGTGTCTGAAAAGTGGCTGAATATTAGTACAGCACAAACCTGTCTCTTATACAATTGATGGATCTTTTCTTGGCATCAAATTGGAATATCAAGTATGCATGTGAGTTGTGGGAGACATATCAGGGCTTGGCAATGAAGTAGGAATATAAAGCAGTATTATGAGCCAGTAGCAGGTAGACTCTGCGAAACAAATTATACCTAAGACTAAGTAATGTTCACTGCACTCAACAGACTGTATTGTCCAAATAATAAAAGGTAAATTTTTCCAAGTGTTTCACAGAAAACCATGTCACCAATATTATTAAATGGCATTTTTGTCTTAAACATTTACCAAATAAGGAATAGTTACAAGCACTTTATGACATAGCACAGTAATTAAGCAGGGCTTTTAGCTGTCACATGTGGTGGGACTCTGAAACTGATAGCGCTAACTAAACATTTGGACTAGGCAGACACTCTTTACTTTAATCCCATTTATATATTTAGTAGAGGTCAAAATGAATTCAACTAAATGCAGTCGCTCAGGATTTATTAAACCTTTCTTGCCAAAGTGTGGGGTTTTTGTAACCTATATATACGTCCATGTGTCACACTCATCAGATATTACTCGGACTGGAATTCTGACATATAAGTAGGATCCCAGGCACAAAATTAGATTCAAAGTATGTTTTACAATTTTCAAATCCCTGTGCCCATATTAATAATTGAAGGATATAGCACACGAATGAATCACGCACTGTGCCTACATTATCCGTGTCTGGAATATGCTCAAATATTGCAAAGTAACCTCTCATGCATCAGTTGGCAGCTAAAATCCACAAATTGTTCACCTCTTCTGTGACCCCAACATTGAGCTACGGATCTTCAACATCCCAAGGTAACAGCAAGAGTCAGTCCAGGGAATGTGACTAGATTGCTTACCCGTAAACTTCTACATTTTATCTTTGTTTTGCTCTCAACAATCCCCAGCCCTCCTCCAAACACTTCACTCCTGCCACTTTGAATCGTAGAACAAGTGGTCCAAATCGGATGCTTACCCTTTCCCCCCACAGCACAACCGCGCATCCCCCTCCCTGTCCCATTATATCTGTACGTTGACAATCACCTCTTCCACTGAGAGGACAAAGGTGCCCATTGCTTTTGGAGAAGGTCAGAGAGTGAGTGCAGGCTGATTGTTTGACTGAACGCTCCCAAAGGGCATTAGGATTTTGATTATGTCACCACTTAGTGGAACAACTGACACTGATGGGTTTGAAATGAATATTGCGTCCCTGAAGAATGAACTTTCTACAATGCTCTGAATCAGGCATCTTTTTTTTCCAGGTATAGAGTTACATCCTGAAAGTGGCAAGGCCAAGTTCAACTCAAGCTTCTGAGATAGCACATGGGAAACAGCTCCAAAAACAGATCATCTGGTACTTTTCATATTTAACAAAACAGAATGGATGGAATATTATATCTGACTTGGTCTTTGAACGGTTACTTTTTTCCAATCCAAGCATACCTAAATGACAAACCAAATGTCGCTGATTTCCGAAAATTCTATACAGTCAATAAAACATTGTTCTTGAAATTAAGCTACACAAAAACAAGCATCCAAATTTTGCTTGCTACTCTTTCTGTTCATGGAGGGATTAACATGATTAATTTTTAACATGTTAAGACCACCTTAAATAAGATTAAGGAATTGGGTATTAATGGATTTGTATGCTAATTTTCACAGAGCATAATTTCAAGGCCAGTAATTTTTTTTCGGAAAATAAATAATTAGAAATGTGGCAATGAATCTAACTCCCTTAAATGATGCCATGTTGGTTCGGTACATAAAACTTTTGTTTGTTGCATTCGGGACTGCCTAGATTGACAGGATTGATTGAAAAAGCTATAAAGATCTTAACTAACTCACATAATACAGGGGAGTGAAACTTACAACACAAGTATTTCAACATCTGCACAAGCCATGTACTTCCAGTTGGAGTGACTACTATATTAAAACATACTGTAGTATAGATCCTCAGCGAGCACTAACTACAAATGAGAGTACTGTCATTGAATACAATCATGTTATACCACAAAAGGAGTCTATTTGACCCATTGAATCCATGCTGGCTTCCTGTAAGAGCAAATTAGCTGGTCCCATTCCACTTCTCTTTCCTTATAGCCCTACACATTTTCTCTTTCACTTGCTTATCTGATTCCTTCTTGAAATGAATAATTGAATCATCCACCACTCAGACAGTACATTCTGAAACATAAGTGCTCATTGCTATAGTATGTGTACCTTGCCTTTAAGTGAGTTTACATTTATGGACATCATATGATGTTTATATACAATATAGTGACACAGCTTGATAATTAGTCTGCTTTGGGTTTTCAAGTTGAACACATAGAAATCGGTTATTTTGCTACAATATCCACCACATTATAAATTATGTGTTTTACTGCTTCAAATAAAATAACTCACAGAGTTAATTAAACATTGATGAGCGACTGATTGCGAAACTTTTATCATCAACATGACATCTCCATAAAGACGTTGCCTTTGGTTCTTCTCTCAATTACTTTAAGTCTGATTTCTCTGCTTCATGATACTTTTGCCATTAGGAACAATCATACTATGTACTATAGGGATGTTGGACAAAAGTTTCAGAGATCTGAATGGATATAAAACTCAGGAGGAATGTATAACAAGCAACTGAATCAAAGTCAGCCCTCCGAATCCAGTACACAGTCAGTATACCTCACTTTGCAACTCCAAATCCCGGTTGACAGACAAGTTGAGGAAAAACAAAAGAACTGTGGATGCTGTAAATCAGA
>NC_057732.1:47598395-47602479 GCF_004010195.1 Chiloscyllium plagiosum | reverse complement strand
CTGGTTTCCTCCCACAGTGCAAAGATGTGCAGGTTGGGTGGATTGGCCATGCTGAATTGTCTGTAGTGTCCAGAGATGTGTAGTCAAGGTGGATTAGCCATGATAAAAATACAGGGATTGGGTAGGGGGTTTAGTCTGAGTGGAATGCTCTTCAAAGGGTTGATGCAAAATCAATGGGCCTGATGGCCTCTTTTCATTTATGTTGCCCACTTTCTATTTATATGTTTGAGATGCCTTGGATTGGTGATGTCATTTCCTGTGGTGACATCATTAAACCCAAGGAAACTCAAACATTTAAATAGAAAGCGGGGTATACCACCAGTGCTTCATTCAGAGGCTCACTGAGGATGTTACCTAGTATGGTTGTGAAATATCTGAAAATGAACCTTTCAGCTCAGCGAGCAAACCTACATCCAGAACCTCAACCTGAGTTACAAATTTTCTCGAAACTTGATAGTTCAAACTTGCCAGTGAGATGACAAGTGGGCTGCAGATCAATCATTTGTGTATTTGTTCTCCTTAATTCTTGTATGTGGAACGTATTGGGGTTTGGTGTCCATCCCAAGCTGCAATGAACTCAATGGCTGTCCACGCTATTGTGGACAGCAAATTGAATTGACCACATTGCTGTGAATCTAAAAGCACATGTGGTATAGACCAAACAATTACAGCAGCTTTACTGCTCTGCAGGACATGAGTGAAACACATGGATGTTTACAATAGTTGAAAATGTGTTGCTGGAAAAGCGCAGCAGGTCAGGCAGCATCCAAGGAACAGGAGAATCGACGTTTCGGGCATAAGTCCATTCCTGATGAAGGGCTTATGCCCGAAACGTCGATTCTCCTGTTCCTTGGATGCTGCCTGACCTGCTGCACTTTTCCAGCAACACGTTTTCAGCTCTGATCTCCAGCATCTGCAGCCCTCACTTTCTCCTGTTTACAATAGTTGACAACAATTATATGGTTGCCATCAAACTCAGGTTTTTTTTATTCCAAGTGGTGGGGTTTGAACCCATGTCTATGAAATATGTACTTGGAATTCTGCACTACGGTTCATTCCCATTACTTGTCCATCACCATCTCCCCATGTAAATCTGATGAAAATCATTCAATTTTCATAAACCTTGAATTAATGAATCTGAAGTTTGAACATTTTCTATAAAGGCTGAACAATTTGCAATGGAAGCTTTAATTTAAAACTTACAGTCTTGATTTCCCATTCACTACATCAAAATTCTTCATTATAATAAAATAAAGCCTTTATTAAACCTGACCTTATCCTTTTCTGCTCCAGTGGAGATAGCTCCAGTCTCTTGTCATAACATGGGTTTTCATCTTGGGTATGATCTTGATGAAGTTGTAAACTTCGAAAGACTTTATTGACATCTCTACAATAGAATATTAAAAACTGATCCCATTGCATTTACTGAGGACTGATTTGTACATATATCTCACTATTGATAAGCACCTGCACCCTCTATCTCCCCATTTATAAAAAAGCAAACTACTCTTTGACGTTTTATGGCTTTTACCACATGAACCTTTCCCCATAAAGAAATATTTGTGATTTTATTCAAATACTTTAGGAGAGGTCTTGTTGTAACACAGAGATCATTACATTTTCTGTTGTTCTTTACTGTATTTTCTTTTAATGATTGGCTCAGCATGAGATGTCTTTCTTTTGGAACTATACGTCCTTTCTTATCCATGAATCTCTTCATGCTTCGTGGCATCTATAGGAAGACTATGGCAGTCTGATCCCAAAGTACAAACAAAAACTCACCAAAACCAACCAGCCAGATATGAATGTTGAGTGAGCTCTATCGCCAATTGTCCTTCTTCCTTATTTGCTAATCACTGTGGTTTTTCATTTGGCAGAGTCTCCGCAGAATGCTGGGGACAGAGTTTGAATCAAACATGTGTAGTGCTAGAAAAAAATTCAGCAGGTCTGGCAGCAACTGTGGAGAGAGAAACAGAGTTAACATTTTGAGTCTGGTATGACTCTTCATGAGACCTAAACCGCTTTTCCTGTTAGCGCATGCTGCACACCATTATGAGGTTATGCAAATTGCTCCCAAGAATCTGTCATTATGGATTTTGACTGCAGTTTGTAACTGAATCTCAGTGAATGTGGAAAATGCTCAAGTACAGACAGAAAATTACTTTCGAATACAATTAATACAATGATGATTTTTCAGACTTGATTCTCCTATTAAAATATACAGAATTGCCACCTCCTTTAGTTCTGCTCTGACTACTTAAGTTATCCCTTCACATCCCTCCTTCAATAGTCCAATATTTCATTCTAATCCCATTTCTCCTTTGAAAAGTACTCTAAGGCCTTATTTGTTCCCAGTTTCTACACAAATGCAAGTTGCTGTTGTACTTTGAACAGCAAATGAAATTTAAATAACAGTTAGCACTTATCCCTGGTGCAAGGTTAGTTCCTGAATTCATTCTCTCCCTATTTACAGGAACATATGTGTTTAGTCTGTTGCAACACACTCTGGGGCTGATATTGCCATTTACTCTATTTCTCAGTTACACTGCTCTCAGGAGCTTGTCATAACCAGGTCAAGCTTCCAAGTTGCAGTATATTCAAATCAGTCCTGTCAGCTGTCTGTACCCGTCCCTTTGCGAAGAGTCACCTCACAAATTTGATGGGACAGTATCATCTTTCATGTTATGATTAAATTTGAGGAGGCAGCAGCTGTTCTGGGCAGGCCGAAATCCACATGAAAGTAAGAAATTATTTTAAAACAGTCCAGCCGATGTTATACATTGAGAGTCGAAGTGCAAGGTTACTATTGGTTACCCAAGCTGCCTGTTCCCACTGTGCAATCAAACAGCAGCAGACATGTGTAATTCTCAAAAGGGAGATTTGCTAAACTATATTTCACCCAAAGGAGAAGAGCTTCACTCTTAAGTCTTTTAAAGGAACAGTTCACCTAATTACTTCTTGTTTGAAACGCTTCTTCCTTGTTGTAGAATCAACAAGCAATACCGACCCCAATTTCTTAGTACCATAGAGATATAGAGCACGGAAACAGACCCTTTGTTCCAACTTGTCTGTGCCAACCAGATATCCTACATTAATCTAATCCCACTTGCAAGCATTTGGCCCATATCCATGTAAACCCTTCCTATTCATGTAGCCATCCTGCTTCTGAAATTATTTTTAAAAATCCTAGTTGTCTTCCAATGTGGAGCTGGGCTCCCTCTCTCTCTCCTCCAGCCACTCTAATTATCTCAGTTGTATGCAGTGAACACCAGGAGTTCCATTAGAAGTTATTGTTAAAATGCAACTTCATGCTTGCACAACAACCACCCGTCAACTGTAGGACTGCAGTGATCTATGCATGAGGTGGCAACTTAACATTTATGGAAAGATGATGGCATAATGTTGATGGTACTGACTTAGTAATTCAGAGCTCCACATTAGTATTGTGGGGACATGAGGGGTTTGAATTGTACATTGTGATTGACAATATAACCACTGATGTAAAAGCCCATCTGATTCATTAATTCCCCTTTCGTGAAGGAAATCCAACCTCCTGAGCTGGTCAAGGACTACAAATTACTCCAGACCCACAACTATGTTAACTCTTGTGCCTGCGAAATGGCCCTAACTTGCCAATCAATTGAAGGGCAATTAGGAACAGGTAATAAACGCTGCTCCAGGCAATGATACCAACACCCCATGAATGAATAGACTGCAATTGAGTCTGCCTTTTTTTTCATTCATGGGATGAGTGTGTGGCTAGGAGAAAGTGAGGACTGCAGATGCTGGAGATCAGAACTTAAAAATGTGTTGCTGGAAAAGCGCAGCAAGCCAGGCAGCATCAAAGGAACAGGAGAATCGACGTTTTTGGCATAAGCCCTTCTTCAGGAATGAGGAGGGTGTGCCAAGTAAGCTAAGATAAAAGGTAGGGAGGAGGGACTTGGGGGAGAGGCATTGGGAATGCGATAGGTGGAAGGAGGTTAAGGTGAAGGTGATAGCCCAGAAAGGGGGTGGGGGTGGAGAGGTCGGGAAGAAGACTGCAGGTCAAGAAGGCGGTGCTGAGTCTGAGGGTTGGGACTGAGAA
>NC_057732.1:47563326-47598178 GCF_004010195.1 Chiloscyllium plagiosum | reverse complement strand
GAGTGGAGGTTGGGTTGGTGGGGGGTGTGGATCTGACGAGGGAGTCACGGAAGGAGTGGTCTTTCCGGAATGCTGATAGGGGTGGGGAGGGAAATATATCCTTGGTGGTGGTGTCTGCTTGGAGGTGGCGGAAATGACGAAGGAAATGAGTGTGTGGCTGGCTAGGCCAGCATTTATTGCCCATCTCAGGGGGCAGTTAAGAGTCAAGCACATTGCCATAGGTCTGGAGTCACATATAGGTCAGACATGTAAGGATGGCAGTTTCCTTCCCTGAAGGACATTAGTGAATCAGATGGGTTTTTGAAAATTGACAATAGTTTAATTGCCATCATTAGATTCTTATTTCCAGACTTTTAGTGAATTCAAATTCCATCAAGTGCCAATTGCAGCATCCAAACCCAGGTGCCCAGAACATTACCTGGGTCTCTGGATTGATAGTCCAGTGATAATACCACTGGGCCAATGCCTCCTCTTCATCAGATAAAATTTAATTTGGTTTGAGTGTCTTTATTTAGAATTCATATTTTATAGAGGAACCCAAAAAGCAGCAGAAGAAACTGGAGTTAAAAACAATGGAAATAAACACTGTAATTGTCCCATCAAGAATGTGGCTGAATTTATAACAAATCTTTCCTTCAAACTAAACATTAAAAAATATGCAGAAATATCAAACAATCTGGTACATAAACATCACCTCATGATAATATGGATGAGAGTAGACCGATGAAGGGTGAGGCCCGAAATGTTGACTCTCTTGCTCCTCAGATGCTGCCTGACCAGCTGTGAATTTTCGAGCGTCACACTTTATTGACCCCGAGTAGACCATGCAGTCCATACAACCTTTATCTTACAGTTCACATTAAAGGAGGTTGGTGATTTAGCATCATCTCCTGGCAACAATTACCTCTGTTTTAACATCCAATCTCACTTACAGCATGGTTCATGATAGGAAGGTGGAAAACGAGCTGGGGAATCTAGTGTAACGTAATGCAAGAAAAAGTCAAGCACCCTTAAGTCACCACTACTGGGGCAGCACAGTGGCTCAGTGGTTAGCATTGCTGCCCCATGGTGGCAGGGACCCACCCTCAGGAAACTGTCTGTGTGGAGTTTGCATGTTCTCCCCGTGTCTGTGTGGTTTCCCTCCAGGTGCTCCAGTTTCCACACACAGTCCAAAGATGTGCAGACCAGGTGGATCAATCATGAAAAATGTGAGGTTACAGGGATAGAAAAGGGGCTGGCTCGGGGTGGGCTGCTCTTCAGAGAGTCAGTGGGGACCTG
This sequence comes from Chiloscyllium plagiosum, assembly GCF_004010195.1. Taxonomy (NCBI): domain Eukaryota; kingdom Metazoa; phylum Chordata; class Chondrichthyes; order Orectolobiformes; family Hemiscylliidae; genus Chiloscyllium; species Chiloscyllium plagiosum. The sequence goes on along the minus strand of NC_057732.1, from coordinate 47,596,900 downwards.
AAGGGCTGAATGAGTTGCTTCCACAGATTCCATTGTTTTGCATGATATTTTATAACAGGAAAGAAAGCACCTACAATCAACTCTGGTTCAGGTCCCAGGATTTAAAAAAAAACAGCTTTTGACGTCAGACAGAGGAGGCTTTTATCCTTTGTGTTTGGCCTGATTGTGAACCCAGTCCCAGAAGGTGAAAGGACGTGTGCTAATCCGCTGATGGTTATCATTGTTTTCACTGCATTTGAGAAACACTCATTCCTAGCAGGGGGAAGAAAAGAAATTTCCAGACTGTGAGATCTTAAGACCGTTGTGGAAATGTCAGAGAAATTTCACTTCCCACCTGTCTGACTGGATATCTGTCAATGCACATGTCACCCCTCACAGGCAGTGCCAAGTATTACAAAGCTTTTCAGCTCCACAGAGGGAATTCTGACCTTAGGCAATGAATTGAGCTTTAGGAGGGATGTTAGCAGGTGGTTGATCCAATATCAGCTATTTTTCAAATGGTCTCCCACAAGTTTAGCTTCAGTAAAATCACAAACTGCTTTATATCGAAATGGAAAGTGGAAATCAGACAGAGGGCCCAGAGTGCCTCCAACTCCATTTGGGTTCAGACTTTGTGCACCATAAATCTTTAATTTATTTTCTGTCAATGTCACTTTGAGCTCTAACACCAGGTTCAGACCACATCTGGTATAAATGCATTTGTATTTTTTCAAGGTTTTTACCATTACATAATACATATCTGTAATTTTAATACAGCATAATCAATTCAAAACATGTTATTTTGCACTTAGTTGATGAATGAATTGTGTTAAAAGTTTGCATTTATAATATGACGGCGTGTACAATTCACAATTTTACCATTTCTCTGAACTGCTTCCAATCCATTTATATTATCCTTTAAATAAAGAAATGTGATCTCACTAGTGCCCTCTATAACTGAATCATAATCTCCCTACTTTTAATCAACCTGTCCAGGGTTGTATTCCACACCTTTGGATTAGGTAGGACTTGAACCTGGTTCTCCTGGCTTAGAGGTAGGGGCAATACCACAAGAGCCCTCCACCCCACATTTGCATTCAATTAGTTCCCTCCATTTGTTTTAATTATTTTCCATCCCTGCATATTAGCCTTTTGTAATTCATGCAATTTTGAAACCATTCACCATTTCAATATTATCGTTGAATCCCTACTGATGGAAGCAGGCCATTCAATCCACCAAGTCCATACCGGCCCTCCGAAGAACAATCCACCCAGACCCTATCCTATCTCTGTAACCCTCCATTTCCCTTTGATAACCCACCTAGCCTGCACCTCCCTGGACACTATGGGCCATTTAGCACATCCAATGCACCTAACCTACACATCATTGGACTGTGGGAGGAAACCGGAGCACCCGGTAGAAACCCACACAGACACGGGAGAATGTGCAGACTCCATTCAGTCAGCCAACAGAGGGTCGAATCGATCCTGTGTCTCCAGCGCTGTAAGGCAGCAGTGCTAGCCACTGACCCACTGAGCTGCCCCATTGTGCTTTTCTTAATTCTTCCTGCCAATATCGGCGGTTTCATGTTTTCTCATGATCTGCTCCATTTGCCAGATTTTTTCCCACTCACATAAATTTGTAATGTACTGTGTCTAATTTTGTTGTTGAAGTCGAGTTATGGTTAAAATGACCTGTTCCTTTAAGAAAACTGACAACTGTTAATAGGTTTATCCCCGAGTCAAGTATGAGTTAATTGCTCTCAGCAAATACATTATCATAGAAACAAATAGAATCCCTACAGTGTGGAAACAGGCCCTTTGGCCCTACAAGTCCATACCAACCCTCCAAAGAGTAATCCACCCAGACCCCTTCCCCTACATATACCCCAGACTAATGCAGTGAACCTACACATCCCTGGACACTATGGGCTAACTTAACATGGCCAGCACATCTTTGGATTGTAGGAGGAAACCGGAGCTATCGGAGGAAACCCACGCAGACACGGGGAGAATGTGCAAACTCCACACAGTTGCCTGAGGCAGGAATCGAACCCTGGTGCTGTGAAGCAACAGTGCTAATGACTGAGCCACAGTGCTGTCCCTGTTAGGGTCACGTTAGTAATTGATATTAATTTTTGCTGTGAGGAGAACATAGGAAATAACACTTTACATTTCGATATGCCTTACTATTTTAAAGTAAAACAGAAGCATGTCCTTAAGTTATTTGTCTTTTGTTTGTTGAAATTAATGAGTAACAGTAACAATCACAGTACATCGAAACCTACAGTGATCGTTGCTTGCAATCACGAAGTATTATTGAAATTGTTAAATATTGTCTAAATGCTATTCTTAGTGCCTTGAGGAGTCATGCCACAACCTTCAAGACCTATTTCAGAATGTCCAGCTTTCCTTGTGCAGAGCTGGTGATATAATCTGTCTACTGCTATAGCAAGCACGACTGAATGATATAACATTATATCTGAGTAAATCAGAGCATACACCCCCAGAAGATTCACTGAGTATAAGATTTTGCTTTCAGCCAGTAATATTCTGGGCAAGGAAGTACCACCACACGCAAATTCCATTACAAGGCATACACAGTTCTGATTTTGAAATGTATTCACTTCTATTGAACAAAACACGGGCGGCACGGTGGCACAGTGGTTAGCACTGCTGCCTCACAGCGCCTGAGACCCGGGTTCACTCCCCGCCTCAGGCGACTGACTGTGTGGAGTTTGCACGTTCTCCCCGTGTCTGCGTGGGTTTCCTCCGGGTGCTCCGGTTTCCTCCCACAGTCACAAAGATGTGCAGGTCAGGTGAATTGGCCATGCTAAATTGCCCATAGTGTTAGGTAAGGGGTAAATGTAGGGGTATGGGTGGGTTGCGCTTCGGCAGGTCGGTGTGGACTTGTTGGGCCGAAGGGCCTGTTTCTACACTGTAATGTAATAATCTAATAATCCTGGAAGTGACTCCCTACCAGCTACTTCACCAAATGGACTGCAGTGCTACAAGAAGGTAGTGCATCACTACCTTCATCTCAAGGACAGTTCAGGACGGACAGTAAATAGTGTCATGTCAGCGAAGTTCACATCCTAATAACAAAATGTAAAAGCTGTCAAAACCTGGGCATGGCTTAAATGGGAAATTATACATCACAAGCATATTTCTCAGAGCTGTTTATAATAATGTAATTGGTATGCATAATTTTTCAAAAAGAAAGTTAATTGTTGCAACAAATGCTCTATGTTATCTCTAATAACCCAGAAATCTGCATATTAATCTTTGATTTAGAAGTTGGCAGTGGGCAATTTTCCTTTTTCAAAAAATGTGCACCATTTACAGGTCTTAACCTCAACAACAGGTCAGTAGTTTCTCATAATAGGATTTCAGTCTGTTGAATGGTAATTAATTCTTATTGGGTTCTAGTAAGATCTCATCACTATTTAATCTGCCCTCTGCTCTATTTCAGCTGGAAAACTGCCCCAGGAGTGGACTGAGTGCACAAATCCAATTATCTCATTACTGCTGGTCGAGAATGGTGGTTGAGTATGAAATGATACCCCTTATCAGTAAAAAGCTCCCACACTGGTATGGTTTATGGTTTTCTGTACAGTTTCTGTAGTTATGCAAAATACTCTAACTGTCCTTACAGTATTTTCTATGTTTTCCTTACTTGTTGCCTTTTCAATATCACTTGACCCTCACAGCAATTAAAACAAATCTATAAAACACAAGACAAAAGCACTCTCGTAATTTATCATGGTTTTTATTCAAATATTAGCTATCTTGGAACGAAGTACAATTGTAACGTCACAATGAAAATGGTTTTGATAAATGCTATCATTCACAATGTTAGTTGAATTTTATTCATTTTTCACTCACTGACTTTTATAATTCCAATGCTTTCAGCATTCTTTGTTTTCTTTAAATTTAGTTTTCAACAACTCAAACTTCATTGTCTCAGGTTAAAATCTCATCCAGTTGCTTTTCTGATGATCTGACCAGTTTGGGTCAGAACACAACATGAATGACCCTGAAATTCTACAGAGAACCAAATATAGCGCCTTCACAATTGTACAGCAACACAGTTAGGATTTGCTGTCTTGGCACAGTTGTATATGTTGAAGCTATGCAGCGATGGCACTAGCTTCTATGTGAGTAGGAATTTTGTTTACAGTGCTTTAAAATATCTGCTCCATGCTTCCAGCTAGGACCCCTAAACTTTATGCAGCTTTGCTTATTTTTCTGAGTTTGCACCACTCAAGCAGCGTGAGCCACATAAGCGAATGTAGTCATGTAGTGAAAAACATAACAATTGAACGGTACACTATCTCTCATTCAGTGGGACGAATCGTGCACCCCATGTGATCTTGCTTAGATTGACTATGACAGGCCAGCATCTAGGAGACAAGCTAAAGTGTTCATGGAGAAGATAGAGGTAGAGATTGGGATAGTCAAATTAATATAAGTTCTAATGTGGGCAGATAATATGTTGTGCATCCAAGGTCAATCCGTCATGGTGAATGGGCCTGTTTTATCCAATAGTCATCAATAAACCCTGGAAGAAATTACAAGAAAATCAGAAAACTTTTTACAGTGGTTTCAGCTCCATTCTTACAATGATGCTATTTTTCATCTTGAGAATCTACAATTAAAAATAAATTCCATTTTAATCAGTAATTATAGTTTCTGTCCGTCTCTTTGTAAACTGATCTGATACTCAATATAATTATAACAAACCATCGTCTACAGCTGACCACAACAGTTAAAAGAAAGTTATTTATTTTGGATGATCAAGGGTTGATATAAGAGGCAAGATTAATCAAATATGGAGTATCAGAAAGTTGAATATTATGGTATATCCTCAAAACATTTCTGAAATTATTTATTTTCGCCTTGCTTTGATTTGCCAACCAATAAAAGGTATCTCTCGCTCTTCCCTGGGACATTTACAATTTACCCTGGGTAACTAGAGGCAGTACTGAATTAGCAAATGGTAGGGATTGCACCAGGACTTGATGCTGAACTTAAAAGTATTGGCATCTTTTGTCCTTTATATGATTTAAGAGTAGATGATCAGGGACAGCTTGAATCACACAACATTATTAGTTCACAGCACACAATACAATGTACAATAGATAGCTCCATTAAGAATTGAGGTGCAAAACGATAGACTCTTTGACTCACCATTTAACTTATATATAAAAGATAAAAAGATTTAGGAAAGCAAATGAAATTAAGTTGGTAGGTGAGTGTTGATATGGTAGCTTGCATTCTTTAGCCTATTTTATAGACTTGTCTCGTTGGCTTGCTGGTATTGTTAAATGATATGGTACAGACACAATTTGGTTCATCTTGTCCCTGCCAATTCTTTGGAAAAAGTTATTCAATTACTCCTATTTTCCTGCTCCTTTCTCAAAACCCTAATGTTTTAAATCCTTTCGTTAAATTATTTAACCTTTCCCATTTTGAAATTTATCATTGAATTTGCTTCCACTGCTTGTTCAGACATTTAATTCCATGTCCTTCAATGGTGTGTTCCAATAAGGGCATTTCTCCAGGCTATCGTGGTTCCAGATGGATGCCACAAACATTTATTGCCTGGGTGAGAGATCACATCAAGATTAGTTTAGGATGGATCTCATTCCTTGTTGATGCCTTTTTCTGTGACCAAACCAATTGATGTTTTAAATTTGGCTTCCTTCAGTTCAGAAAAAAAACTGTATTCATTTTTTTGTAATCCAAAAATAATTAATAATGCAAACACATACACATAGATTGGTAATATGAAGTGAGCCCAAAAATAGAGAAAAGTTAAAAATATGCATATCAATTTCATTAGATTATTCGCGAAGAGTAGATATTAGAACACTGAAAGTTGACTAGCCAATTTTGAGATTCTTGGAATTTACCTGTTCGTTGAAATCCTTATGCCCTGTTTCTTTTAGTAGGTAGTTTATTCAAACAATCTAAACAAAAGTCTTTCTGTTGTTCAATTTACTTCTGATTTTCTTGTTAGACAGCTTTCCTTGACCACTCACAGTGAGAGAATACTTTTACCTACAAAGCAGGGGTGACTCGTGAATGGTTTTTCAACTGTGAACTTCATAGTGCACTAGAGCTCAAACCCATTGCTTGCTTGTATGCAAATACACACACTAGGGTAGCAGTCAGTTTTTAATCCATTTTTGTATACACCTGGAAAGGCAAAAAATAAGTTCTGCACAAGGTAAGTTTTTGCTGGGAGGAGGAGATATAGTTCCCTCATTACTTCTCCCTGTTAAAATCTCTTAATTTATGAAGTTTCCGTGACCTTCCACAAGTATAACATTCCACGGTCTCACAGTTTACAGTTGCAGCCTGTCTTATTTTAGCCTGTAGCAGTTCTCATTAAAAAAACTTATTTTGGAGTTAAAAGTAAAAAAAAAATGCCCATAGCACTTTGGGGTTCTGATAGGTGGCATCGATTTAAGGGGTTTGCCACAGTGTTTAAATAAGTTTATTAAATAAGTGTTGGGATTAACATCATACTTTGCTGAGCAAAAGTGGGTATTGCAGATGCTGGAGCTTAGAGTCAAGATTGGAGTGGTGCTGGAAACGCACAGCAGGAATCCTGATGAAGGGCTTTTGTCTGAAATGTCGATTTTCCTGCTCCTCGGCTGCTGCCTGATCTGCTGTGTGTTCCCAGCACCACTCTCATCATACTTTGTTGAGTTAAATCATTCCTTTTAGAGAGCCTTCTGGTGCATTTCTGTAGAGTTTTAGATGTGTTATGAAAATTTAGAATGTGGATAAATGTGAGGTTATCCACTTAGGAAAATAGGAAGGCAGATTATTATTTGAATGGCTGTAAATTGAGAGGGGAATACTCAATTAGACCTGGGTGTCCTTGTGCACCAGTCAGTGAAAGTACACAGATGCAGTGGACACTACAGAAAGCAAACTGTGTATTGGGTTTCACAGCAAGAGGATTTGAATACAGGAACAAGGATGTCTTGCTGCAATTATAGAGGGTACACCTGGAATATTGGGTGCAGTCGTGATCTCCTTACCTGAGGACGGATGTTCTTGCTGTAGAGGGAGTACAGTGAAGGTTTAATACATTGATTCCTGGGATGGCAGGACTGATGAGAAAAGATTGAATTGCTTAGGATTTATTTGCTGGAGTTTAGAAGCATTGTACGAAATACAAGCCAACAATGCTACTTGGTTTGCTTTAACATTAGAACAGAAGTTTATGATGGAAGAAAAAGACCGACAAACTTTTTACATATAACACAATTTGAATGTTTTTAAAACACTAATGTAAAACATTGACTCAGCAAAAGGAGGGAAACAATAAACAGACATCTATATAAACCAGTTAGCTTAACATTGGAAAAATGTTACAGTCTACTATAAAAGATACAATAGCAATGGATTTAGAATTAACTAATATGGGGTAAGTACACCAGCAGAATAAATACGATTCCATGATTAGAAATCATGCCCAACAAATCTACTCGAGGTGTCTGAAAAGGTAACAAGCATAGTGAGTAAAGGGAAACCTGTTAATGTAATATATTTAGATTTCCAAAAGGTATTGAATAATATTCCACTCATACAGCTAGTTAATGAGATATATATATATATATCAATGACTTGAATGAGGAAAGTGAAGGTACTATAGCCAAGTTTTCAAGGCAGATGGTGTGGATGACACAAAAACCCTACAAAGAGATATGGACAGGTTAAGTAAAGGTCAAACATTTGACAGATGAAATATAATGCGATAAAATGTGAGGTTATGCACTTTGGTAGAAAGAATGGAAGGGCTAAACATTACTTAAATGGAGAAAGACTGCAGAAATCTGCAACAAAAAGGGATTTAGGGGGCCCTTAAGCATAAACCACAAAATGGTTGAATCCAGGTTCAGCAGGTGATAGGAAATATAAATGGCTGTTCGTCTTTATTTCAATAGGGATAGAGTATTGCCAAAACTATTCATGTCAGACTACAGCTGGAATACTGTGAACCAGTCAAGTTTGAGTATATAAACAAAGATAAACTGACATTTGAGGCAGCCCAGAGTAGGTTGATGAAGTTGATACCGGGTATGTTGAGTTTTGTTTATGAACAGAGATTGAGTAGGTTGGGCCTGTACTCATTGCAATATAGGAGAATGAAGCATATAGGGGGAATGATAGGTTAGATGCGGAAAGGTTGTTTACCTCTGTGGGAGAATCTGGGACCAGAGAGCATGATCCCATAGTAAGGATGGCTTATTTAAGACAACAATGAGGAAGATTTTTGTTTATGTCAGAGGGTAGTGAATTAATAGAATTCTTTATTGCAGAGGACTTTAGATGTTAGATTGCTAAGTATTTTCAAGGCTGAAATGGACAGGTTTTTAATTGGAAATTGAATTAAGTGCTTGGGAAAAAAGGCAAAACAATAGAATTGAAGATCATCAGATCAGGAATGATCATATTGAATGGCCGAACAGACTCATTGGTAGATAAATTGAAGTGTTTGGTAGACCCTTCCTTGATGAGTCACACATAATAAATAAAGAATTGTATTTTAATTTCCTTCAAGTATTGGTTCTGTATCACATAACTATTTTCATTCTGAAACATGACACAGTGTAAAACAATCCTCCAGCTTGTTTTGACCTTTAACTTGTAAGGAAATTGACTCAGTGGCTATAAGACAAACAAATAGTAGACCTGGGGGTCACTACAAGGCACAAGGCTTCATGATGACCTCAGCTAGTGTGGGAATTGAACTCTGTGTTGTTGGTGTCATTTTGAATCACAAACCAGCTGTCCAGCCAACTAAGCAGAGAGAACCCTATGGTCTTCTGGGACTATGGTGACTTCACTTTATGGAGTAGCAATACAGAACTTTTCATGAGTCCATGGATCTTCCACCATAACATCAGCAGAATCTTTTCAGACACCATATAAATGTTAGAGTTTAGGGCCATGATGGGAGAAGGGGAAAGAAAGATTTGCCTTTACCCAATACCTTTCACAATCATGGGGTGTCCCAAAGCACTTTATCGCCAAGGAACTGTCATAATTTCAGAAACACAGTGACCGATTTGTCCTGGTGTAAGGGGATGATGATCTCACCCGTTTTAATTGTTTAATATTGGCCTGGACATGAAGGAGAAATTCCTGCTCATCTTCAAAAATAATTCCATAGGATCTTTCTCAATTACCTGAGGGAAGGTTTGACATTTCCTCCCCTGACAAGGTTCTACTCTCTCAGTATTACTTTGGGGAGTCACTTTAAGTATTCTGTTCAAAAGTCTTGAGTATGACTTGAAATGTAACATTTGACTTTTTAACTTCATTTCTTTACTTTCTACTTTTATACAAAGAAGACTTGGAATGCTGAACTTTTTAACTTTTATTTCTTTATTTTTCTACTTCTAAGGTTCTATACACAGGGACATTGTACCTGAGATAGCTCTGTGTGTGGCAAGATTGTACACTTTTCAGGGCACTCCTGTACTTCATACTTGACTACACGTGACAATCAAACCTAAATCTAATTCTAAATCTAAATATGAAGCCATAGCCTTTAAACTGAGGCTACCCCTACCACCAGTGAGCCACTGACGACACTGCAGAATGTCAGCCTGACGTTTTATGGTGGCTTCTAGGCTTTGCAACATTACCACGTGGAAATCATGCACCTCTGTGAAAAACGTACAACTCACATTTTTGTTAGGCTGTGGTTTATTTACTCTTTTCCTCAGTTCTCTACAGAAGATGTAATGCTGTTCAGAAACTCAAATCAAACAAACGACCTTTCAAGTTCCAAATTCAAGCTGAAAGAACAGTATGTTGACAAATATTACTGACATGGTTAACAGAGCTTTAGAAATTTAAATAAAGACAAATGCTGCTAATGTTATGACCAGGTAAGGGTGAGTGCTGGCTCCCCTCTTTTTTCAGACCCCTCTTGGTTAATTGTAATGAACATTTTCGATTTGTTTTTAGCATTGAGGTGTCACACTTCAATTAAACTGGACAAAAACAAAGGAGAGCCAATCCGAAGATTGTCTTGAGTGAAAGAGAGTGGGATTTTATAATTTAATTATGAAAAATGATTGTTAAATCTAACAAAAATAAAGAAATCGGACATCTGACGCATGCAGACAACACGAAGAAGTGAGGAGGAGAACATCTGAAGAAGGATCACACCGGACTCAAAACGTTAACTCTATTTGTCTCCACAGATGCTGCCAGACCTGCTGAGTTTCTCCAGCATGCTCTGAGTTTGTTTCAGATTGCCAGCATCCACAGTCTTTTGCTTTTATTAGAGGAGAGAGTCTATACTGACAGCAAGATGCAAGCAGTTGCAGATTTAAATTTTTATTATCGTCGAGAGTGAAACCGGAGTGCCAGAGGTAATGCTGTTGTCCCATTGCCTCTAGAGTAGTGAACTTTGCAGATAATCTTGATTTTTCAATGAATGGTACTTTTTCAACTGTGTTGATTTCTGAGACTGAGCAGGGAAACGATCTAAAAGCTTCCAATATCATTGCTGTTATTAGTTCTTGTCATTTATTTCTCTCTTACTGCTCATAGCAAATATCAATCATTTGCATGTTCCAAGTTTGGTGCCATTTTCTCATTTTCAAATTGACCACTCAGCGGGTAACATTTTATCTCCCAGTATATGAATTTATTTGACCAATGTAAATAAAACAAGAAAAGCAAATTTGTTGATGCGTCACTGTGTTTTAGTGGCTCATGATAAAAATGGTAATTCCGATTCAGCTAGTGTTATATATTCCATGTGTGTTGCTTGGGTATGACGAGTGATCACCACAGCAGCCATTTTAGGTCAATCATGTCCCTCTCATGGACATTTGCTTAATGCATGAAAGTCTCAGATATTAAAATCATATATTGACATTTGAATATTGAATGCCCATTTTCACAACAGTTATTGATACATCACACACAAAGCGTTGTTTTTTTTGAATTCTGCTCATTTCTCAGGCAAACTGTGATAATTTAACACACAAGGGCTACAACGATTCATTATGTCTAAGAGATACTTGATTGTTTGGTGAGATGCTGTATTTAACCTTTTGTTTATTGTGGCCAAACTAAAGAAATAAATAGCAAGCTAAATATTAGATGAAAAGTACATTTTGTAGTGCACAGCATTTCATTAGTTCGGTTATATATTTTAGTAAATGTGTTGGCAATTTTAATGGTCGTTTTGGCTCATATTGACAGACTAACTGACTAATGCTGATTGTTTTTCTCTACACATGGTGAAAAGACAAAGTTTGGTATGAGTCTTTTTCGGAACTGAAAGGTGTTGGAAAAAAATTGTGTACACACATTATTGTACTTTTCCTAAATAATCTTGTCAAAAATTTTATTACACACCTCAGGAGTAGGTTGGACTTGAACCGGGGTCACCTGGGTGAGAGTTAGGGATTCTGCCACTGCAACAATTTTTTTATACCTTTGACAGAGACAGAGGACCCAGAGGTCAGATGGGGTAGAGGCCCAATGCAGAGGGTAAAGGGATTGTTCATAGTGGAGAAAGAAAAGAGATATAAAAGGAGTATAAATGAAGGTATAAAAGAAAGAAAATTGGTCATTTCTGAAATAATTCCACAGAGGCCACTATCCCATCACCAAGTCACCCTTTATTCACATGTGAACAGTCATAGAATCATATAGCATGGAAACAGACCCTTCGGTCCAAGCCGTCCATGTTCCCAAATTAAACTAGCCTGCTCCTTGCCCATATCCCTCCAAACTTTCCTATTCATGAGCTTATCCAAATATCTTTTATGTGTTGTGATTATACCCGCATCCATCACTTCGTCTGAAAGTTCATTCCACACATAAACCACCCTCTATATAAAAAAAAAATTGTCCCTCATGTCTTTTTAATATTTCTCTCCTCTCACCTTAAAAATGTGCCCCTGAGTCTTGAAATGCCCCATCCTAGGGAAAATACAGCTACCATTAACTCTATCCATACCCCTCATTATTTTATAAACTTCTGTAAAGTCGCTTCTCAACCTCGTATGCTCCAGTGAAAGAAGTCCCAGCCGAGCCAGCATTTTTTTATAATTCAAACCTTCCATACTTGGCAACATCCTGGGAAGGAGAAAGTGAGGATTGCAGATGCTGGAGATCAGAGCTGAAAATGTGTTGCTGGAAAAGCGCAACAGGTCAGGCACCATCTAAGGAGCAGGAGAATCGACGTTTCGGGCATGAGCCCTTCTTCAGGAAGGGCCTTTCCTGAAGAAGGGCTCATGCCCGAAACGTCGATTCTCCTGCTCCTTGGATGCTGCCTGACCTGCTGCGCTTTTCCAGCAACACATTTTCAGCAACATCCTGGGAAATCTCTTCTGAACTCTCTCCAGCTAAAGTCAGCTCTCCGAGTGCCAGAATCTCTGACACTCCCTGATTGGACCACATTAACCAGTCAGGGCTCCCTGATTGGACCACATTAACAACCTCAATCAGGGAGTTCTTATCCAATGAGTTCCAGCTGGCTGACCTCATTATAATCCTGCCCCTCGGATGCTGCCTGACCTGCCGTGCTTTCCCAGTAACGCACACTCGACTTTGATCTCCAGCATCTGCAGTCCTCACTTTCCCCTCATTACAATTTCAACTAAGAATGGAGCAGGAATGACATAAACCCAACACAGATGCTAGGGTGGGGTTGGCAGGCTGGCGAAAGAATGCTAGAAAAATGGAGAACAGAAATAACCCGTTCTGTTTCTGAAGTTATTGAGTTTAATGTTGAGACTTCAAGGCTGTAGAGTGCCTGAGTAGAAAATGAGGAGTAGTTCCTCAAGTTCGCATTGTGCTTCATTGGAACATTGCAACAGCACAGGTCAGAAATGGTAAAATGAGAATGAGGTAACTTAGTGTGTTGGCAAGTAAGTAGGAGCAATCTATATTCCAGTCCCCTTCAGTCTTGAAGATACTAGACTCAAAACTTTGTTTCCCTCCATTGATACCTGCTGAGTATTTCCAGCAATTTCTGTGTTTGTTTCAGATTTCCACCATCCGCAGTATTTTTGCTTCTAGCTTTCCCACTAACTTAAATTAAACTGTCATATTTTGAGTTTAAAATATCTCTTTGATAAATGTGAACATGCCTGCTTTGGAAGACTTGCAAACCCAGGCCACCCATTATGAACACGTTAATTCCTTCAGCTATTGAGGTGTTACAGATGGAGCTCTGAATGAAGCAGGTGTTCCATTCATTGACAATGGTTAGTTACACAGCACAGCCACTGTGGTCAGGGCAAATGCAACAGAGACAAGAAAGCAGGCACATTCATTCCAGTATATCTGACCATTTCCTGAACCTGGTGTGAGGGAAGGATTCCCTTACATGACTGAATGTCGTGCTGTGTGCACCATACTGAAAATCAACAACTTTAGAAAACAGTGAGCCTCAACCAATGACCCACTATTGATGTGTTGCACCATTAAAGCTCATTACAAGGTGCAGCAGATGCTGAACAATTGTAGTAACCCTGTTTGGAGTACAGAGATTGCTATCTAAAGGTACAAGTTAATGTTAATTTTAAAGGTACAGTTTCATGCACCCTTCACTGAACCTTGGCAAGTTCATGTGAGCAACTGATTAAACTCAGGAGCAGATTGGTTCACATGAAGACTCGTGGAAGAGGTAACTCACAATTGAGTATTAACTTAAATGGCAATTGTTATCAGAGATTGATGGTTACAAAGTCAGTGTTGTACTATTATCAGCATAAATATCTAGTTCAAAATGTACTGAATTTGAGAAATAAAAGCATTCTTGGTGATAAACTGATCCTTAGAGTTCTGTCAGTACAATTGCAATCAGTGCGAATTAAGTTTAGAATTTGTCAGGTAATTAATCAGACACCTGTCAATGTGCTAAAAAGTGATTTGCCTGAGTTTTTTCATCCTTTTTTTGTCCTTTGATTATATTTAGTACATCTATGAGCAGAACAGAGTCACTGGATACAATCTTCAGTCTGTGTCTGCCTTCAGCTCAGATTTATAGAAGGGGTCTAGTTGTCTGCTGGTCCAATTCTAAACATTATTTTGTACTAATTGCGGTTTTGCTGCAAACTCTGTAAGACTCCAATGTTGTGTCACCACCACAACTCGCCCTGTGGTAATACAATGCAAGCCAAGAAATTACTGTTGACAATCGGAGCAGATATACATTCTCAAGCTTTAAACTGACCAGGTAGCATCTGTTTTTCAGGCACTAACTGGCCTAATAATTTTCTGATGAGCATGCAGTTAAGGAATAGCTTGAAAAGTTATGATCCTGAACCAGGCCATCACATTTCTAAAAACCATTCGCCCCGTGTCTGTGTGGGTTTCTCCAGGTGCTCCGGTTTCCTCCCACATTCCAAAGATGTGCAGGTCAGGTGAATTGGCCATGCTAAATTGTCCATAGTGTTAGGTGCATTAGTCAGGGGGAAATGGGTCTGGGTGGGTTACTCTTCGGAGGGTCGGTGTAGACTGGTTGGGCCAAAGGGCCTGTTTCCACACTGTAGGGAATCTAATCTAATCTAGTCAAAAGAACTGTGGACGCTGTAAATCAGAGACAAAGATAGAAATTGCAACAAAAGCTCAGCAGGTCTGGCAGCAGTTGTGAAGAGAAATCAGAGGGAGCTTTTCGGGTCAAGTGACCCTTCCTCAGAACTCAGATTTTTCTCCACAGATCCTGCCAGATCTGCTGATCTTTGCCAGCAGTTTCTATTTTTGTCTATTCTAAAATCTAACCAAAAGATTACGTGGTCTGCTACTTTAATAAAGTGACATCTTTTAAATGAATTAAAATTTCTGTTAAAATACCAATCAGGTAAATGTTGCACATATACATTGAGTATTTGTCTGCTGTAAAAGCAGCAGTAGTTTTCGAACTAAAGTTTCCCTCAAGTCAAAGTAGGGACACTTTATATCTCTGTAGAAATTATGGGCTTGATCTTGTAGTACGTAAGAGCAGTTAAACTCATAAAGGATTTATTCCATGCATATTACACTTGATTTAAAAATAATGTTTTGTGCTTGCAACATTGCAGATACTTCCAGTTTTGTAAACCCTGTGACAGGCATGATTGTGGCCACCATGTCAGGTCAGGATAAGGCCCACTATGCTGGTGTCCCACCTCCATTCCCTTTCCCCTCCCCTCCCAGCCACTCCCAATCTTCAACAATCCTTTCTTTTCTGGGGCGGCACGGTGGCTCAGTGGTTAGCACTGCTGCCTCACAGCACCAGGGACTTGTGTTCAATTCCAGCCTCAGGTGACTGTCTGTGTGGAGTTTGCACCTTCTCCCTATGTCTGTGAGGGTTTCCTCTGAGTACTCCTGTTTCCTCCGAAGATGTGCAGGTTAGGTGAATTGGCCAGGCTAAATTGTCCATAGTCTTCAGGGATGTGTAGGTGAGGCGCATTAATCAGGGGTAAATGTAGAGTAATAAGGCAGGGGAATGGTCTGGGTGGGTTATTCTTCGGAGAGTTGGTGTGGACTTGTTGGGTCGAAGGGCCTGTTTCCACACTGTAGGGATTCTATGATTCTACTAAAATTTACAAATGTAGATTGGCCTCCTGTTGTGGGGAAGGGGAATGTGGGGTCATGATCTGGGAATAAGCCCATCCCTCAAATCACGCCACCTCATACAAACCCTGCTTTCAACAGTCTGTGAAAAATCAACTGAAATGCTCCATTGGGTTTTAACTCCTGCATGGCAATGCTGAGACTCTGTTCCCATGAAAATTCCTCACAGGATAGCACAGAAATGGGGGTGGGGGGTGAGAATGGCCTCCTTTCCTGCATATCATTCCATCAGAATCAAGTGTGTACGAAGAAGACGCCCGCACAGTTCTCAGACAAGGTGATGGGATTTATTACTTTCATTTTCAGCATGCTCTATTTCTTGCTTCAGTCATTAACACTTTAAAGTTATGACCTCTCAAGAAAGAGTGATCAAATTTTGTTTGAGAAAAGCAAGGCATCACCTTCCTAACCCAACCATTGAAATATCCCACTTTTCCTCAAGATGCAAGCATTTTAATTCAGTCATCAGGAATGTAAGAGGTCAGGTCTGCATTCTTATTTATTATCTTTTCACATTCCAGTTGGGAAGGGTTTAGTAAATACCTCTGGGATGGAGGGTGTTGTGAAATGGATGTTTGGACTTGGGAAGGAAGACTATAATGAGCTGTAAGCATACGTGGACAAGAAAAACACTTCAGTCTGACTGGAGTTAATTACCATTGGATTGGCCAATTGTTACTCACATTCTCAACACTATTAATGCCAAAACATTTCAGCTCTGCTTCAATATCAGAGTTTTTCTTTTGAAAGCAATAGTTTGAGGCATGTTGAAATGTCTTGCCCATTCATCTTTAGTGCATTGCCTCAGTGTCCAAAAGGTTGCTGCCTTTTCCCAAGAGTAAGCCTGAATTGGGGCAGAGCAAAGCCAGATTGGGGCTTGGAAGGTTTAGTTGTTCTAACCAAAAGCTGACATCGATTTTTTTTTGCTCCTGTGAGCAGGATGCAATCTGAACACTCGGGTCTTTGGGAATTGTATAGTCCAACAGCTGTGAACTAGGGGCAGGGGGTCGGGTTATTCTGCTTTGGTCCGCTGCCGTTGATAATTGATTGAAGGTCTCTCCACCAACAAAGCAACAGCCCCACAAAATAATCCACAAAAGGAAGCGGGAGAAAATGGATTTCTACTGAAAACACACGTAAGTTCTCAGTTTAGCTGTTGGCTTCCAGACATCATGCTCAGCCCTGCTTTCAAACTGAGCGGATGATAAGTCTGCTCAGTGACCCATTCACCACCAATGTCAGTTAGCATGTTCCCCATGAACTGTCAGAAGGTCACTCCGGAGTCAGGCTGGGTGTGCTGGAGAGATTTAAAAGTGAGTTTCTCTGTCCAACCTCCTTGGATCTTGTCTCTCTTACTCTCCTGAGATGTCATGCCCTTCCCTCAATGATCTCCTTCCCAAAGACACAGCCATGAGCTTGCCTTCACTCCATGGAAACTCAAGCTGTGATACATGGGCTACATTTTTCAGGACCAGTGTGTTCCTGAGAATTGCAATTCATCGATCTCTCTTTAATCCTCTGAATTTACTGGGTAATTTGCATGTTAATAATGGTGCACATAGTTAATACACCATTATTTTTCCTGCAAAATCTGACCCTGATGGTGCTGCACGGTGGCTCAGTGGTTAGCACTGCTGCCTCACAGCGCCAGGGACCCAGGTTCGATTCTGGCCTTGGGCGACAGTCTTTGTGGAGTTTGCACGTTCTCCCCATGTCTGTGTGGGTTTCCTCCGGGTGCTCTGGTTTCCTCCCACAATCCAAAGATGTGCAGGTCAGGTGAATTGGCCAAGCTAAATTGCCCACAGTGTTAGGTGCATTAGTCAGGGGGAATGGGTCTGGGTGAGTTACTCTTCGGAGGGTCGGTGTGGACTTGTTGGGCCTAAGGGCCTATTTCCACACTGTAGGTAATCTAATCTGACCCTTGTTTGTTTACATGTTCCAACCAAGAGACTGGCTTACTCTTCAGCTTCTGGGGAAAGCTTCAGTATAAGGATACTACTCGTTTAATCGTTACAGGCAATTAATCTGCTACCTGTTAAAGCAATTATCCCACTACTAAAATATTGAAGGTCCAGGATACCTTTTTATGTGTACCACCACTGACTGCAAATCTAATCAGTCATATTTCTAACAAGCATTGGTTCACAAAGAGATAGCAGCTTGTCAGTAAGGGTCTTGTGGTGAAGTGGTAGTGTCCCTTTCTTCAATCCAGAAGTTCCTAAGATCACATTCCACTCTGTTTGAGAGATGTATCATAATATATCTGAACAGTTTGATTAAAGAAATCGGCAGTTGGATCAGAAATGTGGAATTCCACATTCTATTGTAGTTGTACTAGTCACCTGTTTTACCAACGTCCTTTCTTTTCAGGATTGGGATCCAGCATCAAAAGGATTAATTTGCAATGGTAAACCTAAGGGCAAAATATTACAACATGTCTCTCCTGGAGGTATGGTGACCTGATAGAACTCTTCCCACAACCCTGGACAGCCATCTGAGTTTTACCTAGGGCTACCGGACGCTGTATTGAAGCATTCATTGTACTGCGTCAGCTATTACAAACTGTGCCTTGAAGGGGGTGAGGGGACAATAACTTGATAAACGATATGGAAGGAAAAATTAACACCACAATACAAGCCTATATATGTCTGCATAAGTGGAAAGGGAGGGACAAAGATGCTTTTAAACGCAAACAGATATATTTCAACAAGTGAAATGTAAGCTAATACTTGTTCTTCACTGTGCTTTTCACTGCTGAGCACTGGCTTTCTTCTCTGGTTCAATACTTTTTTTGCTGCTTTATTTACAGCAAACAAAGAGATTTGTTTCCAAACCAGGAACAAAAAGACCATGTCAAGTCAAATGAAATGTGCATTCAGCAGCTTTTAAGCTGACTCCCATCCAAGGGAATGGGTTTGCTTTCAAATGTCTCCGTTTCTCTTCCTTGTGGCTTTGTCTGGCTCCCTTCAAGCCAGTGAGTGCCATGTATTTCAGTGAAAGCAATCACCACAGGCTGTCTGTGTGAAGCGACAATATCTGAGTCAATAGATAACTGCCAACAAGCAAGTCATGTTTATCTGAAACATGGGCATTAGGCTATTCATCACTGTATTGTATCACAGGGTATGGGTTTGGTTGTGTTAAGGGAGGTAGACATTAGCATGTGTCCAGGGCTGTGTACCAG
The DNA here is from genome assembly GCF_004010195.1 of Chiloscyllium plagiosum. Taxonomy (NCBI): domain Eukaryota; kingdom Metazoa; phylum Chordata; class Chondrichthyes; order Orectolobiformes; family Hemiscylliidae; genus Chiloscyllium; species Chiloscyllium plagiosum. The sequence goes on along the minus strand of NC_057732.1, from coordinate 47,578,122 downwards.
CATGGCAAAGATGCTTGTTTAACATTTAGCTGTGTTAATTGGCCTTGACATTTAGGCAAGTGCAAAATAATATATGAGGAAGCAGTTGATTTCCCCTCAAAGTTAAAAATCACACAACACCAAGTTATTGTCCAACAGATTTATTTGGAAGCACTAGCTTTTGGAGCACTGCTCCATCATCAGGTGGTTGTGGAATATAAGATTGGAAGACGCAAAATATAGCAAAAGTTTACAATGTGATGCAAATGAAATGATATATTGAAAAAGACTTTGATTGTTTGTTAAGTCTCTCGTCTTTTAAAATGACCATGTTGGTTTCAGTTCTTTCACATATAAAGCCCAGTACTTTTTTAAAAAACTACATTCTCAAGTGAACTTTAACAATAGGAGCAATGTCAGATCAGATAATTCAATTAAGGTGTGAGGTTAAAGTCTGTGAGTCTGTGCCCCAATGTTCAGACTGATCCTATTTCTAAAAAAGGGATTTATAGAATCTTACATGGATTCACGCAGTCTTTGAGCAAAATAAAATGTAATTCTGCAAATACAAATTCATCCCACAAACTTATATGTGTATGTGTGTGTATGTGAGTTTGTGTGTTGGGGGGGCTGTGAGTGTCTGAGAGACTGCGTTGATGTGCATGTGTGTGAGTGTCAAGAGGTATAGGTCTGTGAGAAGGTCCGTGTGTGGGAGAGTGTATATGTGAGCATATGAGAGAGAGCTTGTGTATGAGAGAGGGTCTGCGTGAGTGTATGTGTGTGACATGATATATTAATGTGATGCAACTAACGTGGCCTACCTAATATGTTGCATGCAAGGATGCCCTGAGGCATGGTACATTGGTGAGACCAAGCAAACGCTATGAGAACAGATGAATGGACACAGCACAACAATCACCAGGCAGTCTCCCAGTCGGAGAACACTTCAGCGGTCTGGGACATTCGGCTTTGGACCATAGGATGACCATCTCCAAGGCAGACTTCGGGACGGGCAGCAACGAAAAGTGGCCAAGCAGAGGCTGAAAGCCAAGTTCGGTGCCCATGGGGATGGGCTCAACCAGGATCTTGGGTGCATGTCACACTAAATGTGACCCCACTGCACGGCACACTCTCTCACACACATGCACACAAGCACATGCATGCATGTACGCACACTCTCTCACAGACACTCATACTCCCCCCCCCACCCCGCCCCGCACACACACACACCTACATATAAGTTTGTGGGGTGAACTTGTGCTTAAATTGTGTGAATTTAGCCTCAATGCATTATCTGAGCTGACATCACACCTATTGGTAAAGTTCACTTAAGAATGTAACTTTTAAAAATGTTCTGCAATTCAAATATGAAAGAACTAAAACTAACATAGTCATTCTAAAAGATGAAAGACTTAACAAAAAAATCCAGGTCTTTTTCAAGATACCATTTGAGTTGCATCACACTGTAAACTTTTTCTCTAAATTCTGTGTCTTATGGCCTTATACTCCACAACCACCTGATGAAGGAGCAGTGCTCCGAAAGCTAGTGCTTCCAAATAAACCTGTTGGACGATAACCTGTACACCCCAGTCCAACACTGGCACCTCCTAATCTCCTATCAGGACATATCAGGTTGTTTATGATGGTAAGGCCACGGGTGGGAAAGGTGGGCTAGATTAGGAATGCTGGCGAGTTTGTTCATGTGAATGTGGGTGACTCACATTCAGTTTGCATCAAAACTTCACTAAAATAAGTCAAATCACCACTGCACGGTGGCTTAGTGGATAACATTGCTGTCTCACAGTGCCAGGGACCTGGGTTTGATTCCATTCTTGAATGACTGTCTGTGTGGAATTTGTACATTCTCCCCGTGTCTGCGTGGGTTTCCTCTGGGTGCTCCAGTTTCTTCCCAAAGTCCAAAGATATACAGGTGAGGTGGATTGGCCATGCTGAATTTGCCAAACATGTCCATGGATGTGTAGCCATGGGAAATGTGGGGGTTATGTCCTCAGAACTGGACGCAAAATTAACTCTGACTTCTCACCACAGATGCTGCTAGAGTTGTTGAACTTTACCTGCAATTACTGTTTTTGTTTCTGATTTCCAGCATCCATTGTTCTTTGGTTTTTAATCGCATCATTTAACTTGTCACTAAAGGAGTTTCTGAAAAACTGCTGCATTTTTGAAGGTGGCATTCCTTGGTTTTGTCAAAAATAAATTCTGCATGGTCCAGTGGCTATTAAACATTCCAAGGTGCTGTTCAGTGAAGAGCAGGGATTACCTATATTTCAATTAATGATTGTCATTTAATAGCATCAAGACAATAAAAAATAACTTGGAGAGATTAAGCAGGCCTGGCAGCATCTGTGAAAAGAAAACATCATTAACATTTTGAGTTTAGTGACCCTTCTTCAGATCTATTTTCATTTCACAGAGCAGCCAGACCTGCTTAATCTGTTGAGTTACTCTGGCAATTTCGGTATTTGTCTGTTTCAGATCTCCAGCATCCACACTGCTTTGCTTTATTACACAAACATGAACTTGTCCATCCCAGTAATTGTTTGTGAGACCTTGTTGAATGAGATCTTTTAGTTTGTTTTCCAACATATCAGCAGTAAATAGAACACAGAACGTAGAACATAGAAGAGTACAGTGCGGGAACAGGCCACTAATTAAACTCATCCCTTCTGCCTGCCCTTGGTCCATATCCCTCCCTTGCATATTCATGTGCTTATCCCAACGTCTCTTAAACACCCTTATTGTATCTGCCTCCACCATCATCCCTGGCAGTGTGTTCTAGACTCCTCCCACTCTCTGATCCCTCACATTTCCTTTGAACTTTTCTCCTCTAACCTTAAATATATACCCCCTAGTAACTGACGCTCCAACTCTGAGAAAAAGAACCTGACCCCCTATCTGTGCATCTTATAATTTTATCGACTTCTATCAAGTCTCCCCTCAGTCTCCGCCGCTCAAGAGAAAACAACCTGTGTTTTTCTAGCACCTCCTTATAGCTCATACCTTCTAATCCAGGCAGCATCCTGGTAAACCTCTTCTGCGTCCACATCCTTCCTGTAATGTGGCGACCAGAACTGAATGCAATATTCTTAAGTGTGGCCTAACCAAGGTCCGATAAAATTATGATTCAAAAGTAATTAATTTGCTTTGAGATTTTCTGATGATAACACAGGCAGTGTAGATATACAAGGATACTGGATATGATATATTTTGAAATGGTCAATAGAAGGTTAGTGAGGGAGGCAATGACCACATGATGTTATCACTGGACTATTAATCCAAGAAACTCAACTAATGTTCTGGGGACCCGGATTCAAAACCTGCCACAGTAAATCATGGAATTTGAGCCCAATTTTAAAAAAAAAGAACTGGAATTAAAAATCTATTGATGGACATAAAGCCATTGTTGATTGTCAGGAAAAACCCATCTGGCTCACTGATGTCTTTCAGGGAATGAAATCTGCTATCCTCACCTGGCCTGGCATACATGTAACTCCAGAGCCACAGCCATGTGGTTGACTCTCAATTGCCTTGTTAAGTGGCCGAGCAAGCCACTCAGTTGAAGGGCAGCTCAGGACAGGCAAGAAATGCTGGCCAGCTAGCAATGAACAAAACGTGTGGAAGACATGAAAAAAGTGAGACATTAATAGCGCTGCTATTTTCTGAGATGAGGACTAAGGAACTTAAAGAGGGGTGAATCACTGATTATAAAAAAACAAAGTGGAGACTTTGAAATGGTGAGAATTCTCCCTTTCATACTGTAGACCCTGCAAACCAATGTCACTTATCTTTGATAGGCTTTCAGAATCAGTAACCTCTCTACCCATTGACATCCAGGTGATTTATACCCTGAATCGGATATTGAAAGACTTGATTGAAAGACCTCACACTAATCACTGGGGTTACTGAAAAGTCACAGAGTTACAAAAGGACGGCATAACTGTTCTGGAGAGATCAGTACAGCATGATTGTTTATGGTCCTTTTAAGTTATGCCCAGATTACAAAATACATCATACAGAAAAATATATTTACTTTTTTTTTTCAAACTTTAAATACATCTTGAGACAGTTGTGTAAACTGCTGGAATGTCAACGCTGCAGTGATCTATTATCATCTGTTTTCTCTGGGTATTTATCGTAAATATTTCTGTTGTCTCCAAAGACCAATTTTAATGTTATAAATCTAGATCCCTTTCCCTATTTTAACAAACGTGTGTTTATAAAATGATTTCTCAAGACCTACTGCTTAATTCTGAGCAAAGCTTCCCACAGGATCCCTTGGCACTGACTTCAAATAAATCTAATGTTTGACTGTGTGAAGCTTGGAGGCTGTTCCTTGGCATATTCCCATCAAAAGGTTGGAAAACAATAGGACTGGGAAATTGTCCAACTTTTACATCAACATTCAGCCCAATCATTGTCATGTACAAGCTTTCACGACAAAGGAAACAGAGCTTGGAATGGCTAAGCCTCAGCAATCCTCTTCAGTAACAAGAGTAAGGTCACTATTCAACATAGGCGGCCATAGTGAATTTCTGCTTCCCTCCAAGTTGGGGTTTGATTTTCTAAAGGCTCCTCCATTCTTATACACTAATTTTGAATGGAGCTAAATCTAATTTGGATGATGCACTCAATGGAGCCTGGACATTCTCTGGAGAACATGGACTGCAATTGCTCTGCAACCCTCAGAGATCTTTGCCTTCCTCCAATGATGTTCTGTTACACATCCCATTGTCCCATTTTTAGTGGTTGTGCCTTCATAGAAACATAGAATAGAGGAGCAGGAGGAGGCCATTCAGCCCTTCCGGCCTGCTCTGCAATTCAGTGTGCCATTCCGTTGATCATCCAATTCAGCACCTTGTTCCCATTTTTACCCCATCTGGTGGCAGTGGCCAGAGCCTGGACTCTTGGCAGCATTTGGCCCAAAGACTGGACCCCTAGCAGTGGTAGGCCCAGAGACTAGACTCCTGGCTGCAGTAGGCCTAGAGACTGAACTCCTGCCAGTGGTAGGCCCAGAGACTGGACTCCTCTCTGGGGTATGCCTAGAGCCTGGATTCCTAGCTATGGTATGCCTGGAGGCTGGACTCCTGGCAACGGTAAGCCCAGAGACTAGATCCCTGGCAGTGGTAGGCCTATAGAGACTGGACTGGACTCCTGGCAATGGTAAGCCCAGAGACTGGACTCCTGGTTGCGGTACGCCTGGAGACTAGACTCCTGGCAGTGGTAGGCCCGGAGATTGGACCCTTGGCAGTGGTAGGCCTGGACACTGGAATCCTGATGGTATCAATGAGGTGATAGTGAAAGCAGTGTCACAGTCTTCTGGGGCATTGGTGTTGTCGTTGCTGTTCCTGGAGTAGAACACCTTGTGGAGACCTCTCTAAAACCCTGAAGCTGTGCTTGAGACCCCAATTTGAAAAGAAGATGAACTCTTAGTTAAGTAATTTCTCTTTATCCTTATCAAAATGGTGCTGAATTGTGGTGGCAAAACACTTTTCACTGTATTTTCAAGATATATGTGACAATAAAATCATTTGTTCATTCCTATCTTTTGATCCCTTTAGTCCTAAGAACTATATCTACCTCTTTCTTGAAAAGTCTTCAATGTTTTGGCTTCAAAAGGATCCTGTGGCAGAGAGTTTGACAGGTCCACTACTCTCTGGGTGACTTTCAAATGCCAAGATTTAAGCTGTGGAATTCACTCACAAAGCCCTTCATTTCTCCTAAAATTATTGTCTAATCAGTTGTTGCTAGAATCTTGCTGATTGAAATTATCCGGTGTGTTTTCCAACATGCCAACCAGTTTTCATCTGCTGTTAAAAGCATATTTCTTTGAGCAAATCTTTGCTCTCATTCCTTCATGTCTGTCTGTGTAGCTCAGTGTCTAAGAAGTATGAGCAATGTTTTATCTCATTACAGGTGATAACTCAGTTCAATATTTTTCAGTTAAATTTAGAATTTATTCTCTTCTCTTTAAATATTGTGAAATGAAATTTGAAGGAAGCAAAAGACTGCCTGGTTTCCTGTCAGAGGCGTGACACGGTGGCCCAGGTGGTTAGCACTGCTGCCTCACAGCACCAGGGTCCCAGCTTTGATTCTAGCCTCAGGTGACTGTCTGTGTGGAGTTTGCACATTCTCCCTGTGTCTGCATTGGTTTCCTCCCACTGTCCAAAGATGTGCAGGGCAGGTGAATTGGCCATGCTAGATTGTCCATAGTGTTAGGTGCATTAGTCAGAGGGAAATGGGTCTGGGTGGGTTACTCTTCGGAGGGTCGGTGTGGACTGGTTGGGCCGAAGGGCCTGTTTCCACACTGTGGGGAATCATAATAAAATAGTGGTTAGTATACAACACTGGGAATACTAACCTGTTAAGATATCTCTCTGAAGCTTAGTTTACAGTTTGTCCCCATGATGAAAATTGTAGCTAGCAATGATCATCCTAACTTATCTTGTTCCTTGCTCACTCAACATCTCACCTATTCCAATCAGAGCACCTTTGCTTAATTGCCATTGTTGACTCAAATAATTAAATTGCACTGGATTCTGACTGGCCCTGGGAGTGAGGTAACATTCTGAGAGTTGACTTAAAGCTAATCCACCTAGCAGAGAACTGATGCGAATAATATTGAATTCCTACTTACCACCTCAACTTTGTTTGCTTTGATGGAGAACAAACATGAGTGTGCTGCCCAGATTCCTCATGAAGGGCTTAAGCCCGAAACATCGATTCTTCTGTTCCTTGGATGCTGCTTGACCTGCTGTGCTTTTCCAGCACCAGTCTCTCGACTCAGATCTCCAGCATCTGCAGTCCTCACTTTTTCCCTGTGCTGCCCAATAGGTATTTAATCCAATTCCATCAATTTCCATTATCAGAGCTTTTTCTTCATTAAAAGCAAAATATTGAGGATGCTGGAAATCTAAAACAAACACAGAATGCTGGAGAATCTGTGCAGCAAGAGAGAAACTAATTTAATATCTTGGGTTCAAAATGACTGTTCATCAGTTCTGAAGAGGACTTTAAAGTGATGTGCAAAAGAGCAAGGGTGATATGATAGAGGCAGGTTCAACTGAAGCATTCAAGTGGATAATGGATGAGAATTTGGATAGTAAACGTGTTCAGGGATATGGGTAAAAGACAGGCAATTGGTACTAGGTAATAGGGCTGGTACAGTTATGTTGGGCTGAATGGTCTCCTCTGTGCTGTAACAATTACGTGATTCTGTCTAGAGTCATATTAAAATGTTGACTCTCTGTTTTTCTCTCTGTAGAAGTTGGCAGACCATGCATTTCCCCGGTGTTCTGTGTGTTTGTTTCATTTTTTTTTTAAAAGTTCACTTGTGAGATATGGTGCTTTGTTGGCAAAGCCAGCAGTTCCTGGTCATCCCAAATCACTCTTCTTTTGAAGTCAATCTCTTCCAATACACAGACTGATCGCGCTCTCGCCAGGCAGACGCTGCCAATATGCTTCGGGATTAAATGGTTCCTTCACGTCGTCAGCGCTACTCGGCTTGTACCGCAGTTTCACTTTTCGGAGAAGGACAATCTCTTCGCAAGCTGACCAAATGGACACTGTACCTCAGATTCCAAAGAAGTCAATGAACTGTATTCTTTGTCATTTGGATAACAGTTTTTGGAATTCCACTTCTTTCAATAATCAATATGTTACTAACTCTTGTTTTTCTTCATTGCCAATGAATAGTACATTGAATCATGCATTACAGCTCAGAAAGTCACACAAAATTGAGCTGGCTATAGTTCACATGCATCCCTTACATCTTACATTATATTATATTCAATGTTACCTTTATTGATGTTTTGTATGTTTACATCATTTATATTCACCTTTACATATCACTACCAACCCTGACTCAGTGACAACATCCCCATCTCAAAAAGACCTGGGCTCAAATTCCACTCCAAAGCCACAATCTAGGATATCAGATTAGCATAGGCCTAAGGGAGCGCTACGCTGTCAAAGGTGTTACTCCTTGAATGAGATGTTGTTCTAAGGAGATGCTTACCATCTCGTGCAGTCATAATAGGTATTATTTCACTAATCAAAGTAAAACAATGAAGTTCATCCAGAGTCCTATCTAACTAGCATCAATAAAACAAACATAGCTCTGTTCATTTATTTTTGAATGGACCTGACCTTTTTTTTAAACTAAGTATGCGTTGCAATGGGTTTTCAGAGAATTTTTCATTATGGGACTCAACATATTTTCTCACTGAACCTTACCAAACCCATGGGTGGGTTGCTCTTTGGAGGGTCGGTGTGGACTTGTTGAGCCGAAGGGCCTGTTTCCACACTGTAGGGAATCTAATCTAATCTAATCTAATCTCATGAACTATCCACTTTGCTCTGACATCCGATTCTAGCCTCATCTCATCATGCACCTTTCCTGGAATACCTCACCAATGCTGGGATATTCTGGAATTAACCAGAATCCTTTGTGTCTGCTCCATCTTTCAAAAACCCTTTGTGCTTTCAAATGTAAGCACTGTCAGTCCAGAGGTTCCTTGGATGATTCATGACATTTCCCCCCCCGTCCATCATGCCTGAGGTAATTGGCTCTCTGCTTTCTGGATGTGGACCTAGTGATCTTGTGGGAACAGGCCCTTCGGCCCAACAAGTCTACACTGAATCTTCGAAGACGAACCCACCCAGACCTATTCCCTTACCCTATAATTCTACATTTAACCCTGACTAATGTACTGAACCCATATATCCCTGAACACTGGCGCTGTGAGGCAGCAGTGCTAACCACTGACCCACCATGGGATTCTGTGGGATTTCTGTTACCCTAGGAACAGAAGTGGAGGCCATGACAATGTACAATGGCAGCCTGGTGTGAGGTTGCCATTAGGGTCAGAATAGCCTCAGCTCTTTGGAGGAATGCACCAACTGAAGGAAAACGATCAATGACCTTCTCCTCTCTACCAGTTTATGTGCCACCACCTTTGTTCGGATACAACCTACTCAGTCTACTTCTGTTACTGTACCCACCTCCCACGAAGGCTCCAGCTCTCCTGCCTGCAACATCCTCCCCACTCATCCTCACCCACTTCAATCCCTAATACCACTAATCCTGCATGCCCCCTGTGCTGCTGACTCACTTGCCTTAGACTGTCATCCACCAATGCCAAAGGTAATAGCTGTGTCCCCTTTTTTGTGACTCTCTCTCATTCTAGGTGGAAAATACTCCATAATATGATCAATAGAGTCAAAGACAGATGGTACAATGTCAGTCATTCAATTCCTCATTCCTTATGTAGTGTCATGACTCTGACCACCCTGACTGGTGGATTGACCATCTCCACGTCTCTGGACCGATATTGGAGCCCATCCTTGCTTGTAGTGTGGGGACCCCCTGAGTGAAGGCTTTCCCTTTGACTTGAATTCAGCCTGTTGACAACCACAAAAAGCTTCCTGCCTTCATGGCTGTACTGAACAGCACAGCAAGATAGAAGGACTGAGTGTGGTAGCTCTGGCTGAGGGGGGAAGAGCGCAAGGGCAATGTGTTTTCAAGGATGCTGTGTGCATCAAAGTAGGCTCAGAGTGAGTGAGAATGCAAGCAGCTCGGATATACATCCTGGCCCAGTCCATGAACTGGGTGTATGTCCCTGAGCTCACAATATCCTTGCAGTATCAAGGCAATGGTAGTTGCTGGTAGAACCTGAGGTGGACATTGTAATGCAGAAGTGTTCTGGAAGGGTATCAGAGATGTGCCATGAGGATTCTTAGAGGTTGCCACATGTCAGATACCAGTGTCCATGGCTTTGTGGTGCATGGGCCTAGTACCCATGGAGTGGCAGTGCCCTGAGATGTTGGTTCCCGAAGTCCAAGATGAAGATCAGTTGGAACAAGTGGTGAGGTAAGGTATCGAGATGGTTTCCATGTCGAGATTTCACACTATTGAGCTTGTTTAGTAAGATAAAAGGCTGAATATTAATGAAGTGGATAGGGCTGTTAAGAAGACATTGAACAACCTATAATTCCCCTTAACTGGCAACTCACTGCTGCCTCATGTCCCCTATTTCTCAAAAGAATAAAATTAGAGTGAGAGGGTCTTGACATTGAAATATGCCTTGTTGGATTTCTTGTGCAATTCTGACATAAATCTCACCACAGCCCATATTGTACAGGCCCTTAAAAACAGCCTATGCTATGTTCCATGTTTCCCTATGTTACAAAAAATAAATGCACTTTTAGATTAGATTAGATTACTTACAGTGAGGAAACAGGCCCTTTGGCCCAACAAGTCCACACCGCCCCGTCGAAGCGCAACCCACCCATACCCCTACATTTACCCCTTACCTAACACTACGGGCAATTTAGCATGGCCAATTCACCTGACCTGCACATCTTTCAGACTGTGGGAGGTAACCGGAGCACCCGGAGGAAACCCACGCAGACACGTTGAAAGGACTTTTTAAAATTGGATTTCTTAGATTAGATTCCCTACAGTGTGGAAACAGGCCCTTCGGCCCAACAAGCCGACCCTCCGAAGAGCAACCCACCCAGACCCACTGCCCTATACCTAACACTATGGACAATTTATCATGGCCAATTCACCTAACCTGCACATCTTTGGACTGTGGGAGGAAACCCATGCAGACACAGGGAGAATGTGCAAACTCCACACAGACAGTTACCCAAGGCGGGAGTTGAACCCAGGTCCCTAGTGCTGTGAGGCAGCAGTGCTAACCACTGAGCCACCATGCCACTCTTTTGAAGTTCTTTGGATCATTACGAGGCCATTCATTCCCTACTTTCAAGATTCATCTTGTTTACTTTAGGGGAAGCTATGCTTGAAAATTGTTTAGAAAATATCTGAAAATTTTAACTTTTTATGAAGATTCATTTGATTTAAGATGAATGGAGGCAAAGAAAACACTTAAATGTATTTTCAATCAATAAAGTTTTTCTTTAGGTATTTGAAGTATTAGATTTTTCATGAATGATAAATGTAATGGATTCATTAATGTACCTTGGTTTTATCAAATAGTATGTTTTTTCTAATTAATCTTATTTTGACTTAAGAATAAAAGTCTCTTAGGATTACATTTTTATCTTGTAAAGTCCTCAATATGTTAATGCCTTCATACAACTGACACTAATATTCAAAGTACTCTCCAACCCTAAGCCCAAGACATGTAGTCTGGGGTTCATTTTGTATCATCCATGAATGTTTTGATAGGCCTTAAAAATGACATATAAATCCAGTCTATAGTTTAGTCATCATTCCATCACAACATATTGTGCAGGATCCTTCAAATATGCACTGTTCTATCATTTCAAAGGCAGCAATGCAATTGTGTTCAAGTAGAATGTAAACTGAAAACTCTGGTATGGAGTTTGAATTCATGACTGCCTAGTCCATTTCTAACAATACAACCAACAAAGCAGAGTTAAACATACGGCATTGTCAAATAAAGCTCGCACAAATCGCTTATTTGGTAAGTGAACACAATGGTTAAAGACTCAAATTGTTACTCGTGTGAAAGTCTTCATCACTGAGATAATACTGAAGGTTATGTTTGTACATGTAAGGAAGCACTTGTGTGGTACAAATCCCAGTGGAAACAGACAACAGTGTTAGAATTACATTCTGCTATCTCATGTAAAGTGGACATCATCTTCTAAAACCCACGACAACAAACATCTCAGTCACTTTCTTAAAAATATATCATAACTTGTTACAATGCCAGAATCAACACCACTAAGCCTACATGAGTTGAGTTGGAAATGGGCCTCAGGTCAAAAGGTCAAAACAGTATTAAAAGGACTTTATTAACTCTCATTTTGTCCCAGACGCATAGACGCTTTTTTACATGGGGGTTTAGTCCATGGAGAATGACACTTCCCTTTCAGTGGATATGCTTGGAAGTGTGTGAACTCTGCCCACAGATGTGTTCCTTCAACATCAGTTATGTTTCTTTCTCTTAAGCACATTTCATCTCTGAAAAGGATATCATTACAACATATTTTTAAAAAGTTAGACTCCTATGATATTATCCTTCTGACTTTCATCCAAGTTGCTTCGAAAGCGGCTTTGGGAAAAAGATTAGTTTTACACCCTGCTTGTATTTAAACATGCAGTACTCTGTTACTGTCTAAATCTTGATTATCCTTTTCTGATGCACAAACAAGTATTCATTTGACTGCTCATACACAAGGCTTTCTTTAAACTTCAACTCTGAAGTATGTTGTGATCCTGGGAAATTATTTACCGCTAAGGAAAAACTTTGATTACACAGTGAGGCATGAATTCATAGAGATCTGCAGCACCGAAAAAAAGCCCTTCATCCCATCATGTCCATCTAAGTCAAAAACAATCGCCTAACTAATGTAATCCCAAAAGATGCTGGTATCTTTCTTCATTCTGAAGAATTATTGCAGGAAAGAATTTGTACAACATCACATTATAGAAAATGCATTTAATTTCCACATTGCTTGAATAGTGAAATACCAGCTCAATCCAAAGGATAAAGGCGTTCCTGTGCACTGTTAAGTTGAAGCCAATTCTGAAACTATTCAAAATATCACCCTGCATGAAACAGTTCAAAACAAAAGTATGAATTATCACCAAGCAACCACTGTCAGATTTTGCTGTTGTATGAAATGCTGGCACACTGAAGTCAGATTTCTCACTTTTAATGTGATCATTGGTGTGTATATTTCACATGGGCTAATGTCTCTGGTAAAATAGTACAGTGAGGATTTCAATGCAGACGTACTAAGACTTCAGGCATTAACATCATTCACAATAATCTACAAACATTTTTTTCCTGCAAAGAGGAATGTGTTGCTGAAGCTTTCCACCTTGCACTCATCACGACAAGTGCAAGAATACCAAATTTCTAACCATTACAACAATTTATACCACAGATAAAAAGGGTGCAAATTCGTTGGCAAGTCAATTCTAATTTGCTATCATGGGGAAAGAAATGGGTAACTATAGGATCCCTAAGATCCCAGATACTTTGAGAGAAGTGCAAGGCTTGAACAAATTACTTTTGTTTGCAAAGAATGGATCCCCATGTTGGAATCTTTGTTACTTCTTAAAACTTTCTACTTTGCCTCCTGTCACCCAAAAGTACTGAATTACACAAATTTGTCCTTCTATAGGTTTCAACAGCCCTTATGTGACTCAGCCAGGGAACCACATGAGCCTGGGTAGAAAACATGGGTAAGCTGGTTGACATGAGAACTTGCCTTTGTAAGTATAAGAGTCCATGCTGATTTTGGATTACTTACAATGTGGAAACAGGCCCTTCGGCCCAACAAGTCCACACCGCCCTGCCGAAGCGCAACCCACCCATACCCCTACCCCTACATTTACATTTACCCCTTACCTAACACTACGGTCAATTTAGCATGGCCAATTCACCTGACCTGCACACCTTTGGACTGTGGGAGGAAACCGGAGCACCCGGAGGAAACCCACGCAGACACGGGGAGAACGTGCAAACTCCACACAGTCAGTCGCCTGAGGCGGGTATTGAACCCGGGTCTCTGGCGCTGTGAGGCAGCAGTGCTAACCACTGTGCCACCGTGCCGCCCACTAGAGCCACTGAAGTCTCTATGTACAAATTAGATGATAAAGACACCAATGGAAATAATGGCCTCTTTTTTCCCAACTACAGGACTGGTTGAGTTTTGAAAAATGGCCAAGGATTGAAGTTTAAAGTCTAAATGTCTCAACGCTGCATCTGTCCCCTCACCCACTAGCTCAGCACAGGGTGGTCTACTGATGGCATCGGACCACCCAAAGATTTATCAAGCCACCTCCAGAGAGACTGAAAATAGTTGCACGCTCAATGTTGGATGAGATTTTCTCTGCTGGCTTGTGCCAGAAAATCCCAGCTTTGTGGTTGGCTCTCTGTTGCTGGCGAGTGGAGAAATAAGATGAATACTGTACGAAGGCAATGTTTGCCTAACTGATGAAAGTCGCCCGTTAAAATTAGAAGACAGTTCTCTTGGGACAGAAAAGAAACCCAAAAAAATGTTATGGACAGAAATGGGAGAAATATTTGAAAAAAGGAAGATAAAAAGGATAGATCTGTTAATTACTGCATTATTGTAGAATTACAGAAGGAGACCATTCAGCCTGTTGTACCTGTACCAGGTATTGGTATTGATTTTGGTTCTTCATATAGTAATGTCTGTGACAGCTCATTTTTCTTGCCTGTTTTGTGGAAATGATTGGGGGATAGCTGCGTCCTTAAATTAAAATGTTTCCATGCAGGTTTACTCTGAACCCAATCTGTGCTGAGACTGCTTTAGGAATTTAATTGTACCAAGTACACTCATCATACAATCCCTACAGTGTGGAAACAGGCCATTTGGCCCAACAAGTCCACACTGACCCTCCAAGGAGTATCCCACCCAGATCCATTCCATAAGGAGAAACTGAGGATTCCTGATAAAGGGCTTATGCCCGAAACATCAATTCTTCTGCTCCTTGGATGCTGCCTGACCTGCTGTGCTTTTCCAGTGCCACTCTCGACTCAGATCCATTCCCCTACAAATTACTCTACATTTCCCCCAATGCGGTAAAAACAATGACTGCAGATGCTGGAAACCAGATTCTGGATCAGTGGTGCTAGAAGAGCACAGCAATTCAGGCAGCATCCGAGGAGCTTCGAAATCGACGTTTCGGGCAAAAGCCCTTCATCAGGGATAAAGGCAGAGAGCCTGAAGCGTGGAGAGATAAGCTAGAGGAGGGTGGGGGTGGGGATAGAGTAGCATAGAGTACAATAGGTCAGTGGGGGAGGAGATGAAGGTGATAGGTCAGGG